>NW_028292583.1:6298385-6487906 GCF_029948245.1 Actinia tenebrosa
GGGTGGGGGGGGGGGGTGGGGGGGGGGGGGGGGGGGGGGGGGGGGGGGGGGGGGGTGGGGGGGGGGGGGGGGGGGGGGATACACTTGACAGCATTAAGATATATATGAACCAGTATTATATGTATCTCTCTTTTTTTTGTCTTAATTTTTGGTTTACGAGACTACATTTGTGGTCTTTCTTTTGCAGGATAAACCATAAGTCTTTTCATGGCCTAGAGGATAGCAGCCAAAAAAAATTTAACATGTATGATATAGGTGTTTTCAACAAAAAAAACTTTCTGGGGCTCTTTTTTCGTTATCGATATGGTTATTTTTCGATCTTATAGTAATAACCATATAAATACAATGAATATGATGAAAAAGTTTTTTTGTTTTATTGTTTTCATGTTATTGTTATCCTTTAGATCAAATTGGTAGCATAGGAATTTAGGAGGGGACATATATAGGAAACACCAGCTAGCAATCCCCATGACATTGTTTTGAATCCATTAGAAAGATAATGATTTACATATATCATAGTTTAATAACTATTGTATTGTAATAATGTAGATGCCAGTGATTTTGAAGAATTAGATGATGGAGATAATGATAACATTGTTATGTGATTCCAATACTCTAAGAACTTAATTTTTTAGTTTGTACCAGCTATATATTTTTGAAATCATTTGTTATTAAGATAACAAGTGCATATCAAGGATTAATTTATTTTATCCTTTTTATAGGTTTATCAGACAGTAGTGAAGAAAGCCCTGAACTTGGTGGTATGTTTTATCTTCTTATCTCTTCATTGTGTGCTTTCCAGTTTGGACCAAATCACTGGTCATAGGATAAACATTACCAACACTGCAGGGCCAATAAAGAAATAAAAACTTGCAAAAAATAAAAAGTTTGTAACATTTACATTGGTACAGTACATCATTGATTTTAATGATGTTATGTTATATTTCGTCTACCATTTTCAGGTTCATCTTCACCGTGGCTAGATGAATCAACTTCACGTAAGTTAATAAAGTTACAATTTTGTTTTTGCTAACAGACTTCTAATCAACTATGCAGAATATATTTATAATAATATTTTTTTCGTATTTTTATTTCCCTTTAATTAGCAGCTGCAAACAGTCCTGCAACGCAATTGCCATCTCCATCATGTAAGTAATGGTATAGGCTTAGTTACATTAGACGTGCAATAACAAGTTCCATGGTTACTTTAAGATGCATATTTCAAGTTATTGTGGGATTGATAGACTTCAGTTACAAGAAAGGAATTTAATATCAGCTATAAAACTAGCAAAATATCATTCTAAACATAGCAACAACAGTGATATCTAGATCGGAAGGTCACCAGCTTAGTAGAGACCAGCTACATACCTGTGCAATAGTTAACTTACCCTTCAAGAAGCATAAACCTAAACATGTTTAAAATGCTCATCTTATTGATGTCAATATAAGCCAGCAACCAGCAGATTGTACCACCTGTTCAACCAATTCGGTTCCCATTGTGTGTGAGTGTCAGCCACCTATTTCAATTTCATACCCACCCACCAAAAATGTTATTGACAACCCTGCATCTGTAAGCACTTTTTGCAACAACAGCCCTAAAGGTCCTATAATATGTACTGTTCATAGGAAGTTTTGTGTGAGAAATCCGAATGATTTTCCTGGAACTGAACTGAACATTTACAGTGTTTTTAATAACATATTCAATTCAGCCCTTTCATATGTTTTTTTTAAATAGAAGACCCAGTTCTCTTAAAGAAAGAGTCACCATTCATTGATTTATATCTTTTGAATTGCTTTGATTAGATCCTAACCAGGTGCAATTTGTCAGGATCGTGATGAAGGATTGGTTGGTAAGTGGGTGATCATGATTCATGCTTTAATAGGCCACAATGTGTTAAGGTTCGCTATGTCAGTGTTCATATGCTGCATGCCATGTTAGTTGACAGAAATTGAGAATCCTTTGCTTTACCATGGACTTTGAAATATTTGTTTTGCAGCAAAAAGCTTGCATGTGCATAGTAGTGACTGTGTGGACAAATATGTAAAAGACAGATAATTCAGATGTTTGATGAACGACTAGCTCTCACTTGAAAGTCAGGAAATTTGGCAAAAGTGAAATTGATACGTGCTGTATGACAGAAGCAGCCATCTTGAACCAAAATTCTAAATATTACAAATATAGTCATCCAAAGTCCTTATTCTCCATAATCTCCATAATGTTCCAACTCTGTTTAAGTACAGCTGTTATTTTTTTAGGTATTACAATTAAAAGCTTGTAACACCAGTTTTTATTTTGTTATTCCAGTTTATTAATTTTTTTATTCTGCTTCGTTACTTCAGTTGGTGAAATAAAAGAAAGCAGCATATTCAGTCATATAAATGAGTCAGGTATATATGTACACCATATCAATTCTATTTTGAAAGTAATAGTTTTAATTGTTTTCCTTTACTATTACTAATGCTTTGTTATATTTTTCACCTTCCCTTTTTATTTTTTTCCTTCAACCAGCTTCAGCATTGGATAGACTGAATGAAGTCAGTGGGCTTGTCATCCTTCCTGTGGATGATCTGGATGAGGTAGTTATAGGTTTTTTTCTCCATAGTTATATAATGTATGTCACCAAAGTGTATAAATAATGCTATTTTCATGTTCAGGCATGTCTCCAAGCCTTCCATCTACAGAGGCCAATGTTGTTTCTGATTGCTGAGGAGGAGAATGAAGATCTCCACAAATTCTTAAGGTACTATATATAGTGCTCTGAGGGCACAATTATTTTGATATGAGCATGATATATGACTGGTGACATTGTCGAACGTATGGGCTGACAAAAATGTCCATCCAGTCAAAACTTCCCATTTAGACATCAATGAAATATATTTTAACAAAGACAAATTTTTGGAAGCCATTTCAAAAAAACTTGCACAGCATGTTGTTGCAGATATATGTTTTTGTTCTTATCATGCTTGTGAATATAAAATTTATTGGACAGTACATTTAGTAACAAACGACTATCACTACTAGATCACTCAGTAATTCTGCTGAAGAAATGGAAGGCGACTTTCCGCTAATTGTCTTCATACAGGAAGGCTCCCATGCAAGTGAAGAACGTAAGAAAAAATTATTTGTTGATTATTAGTATAATAGAGAAAGCAATGGTACGTTCCATAAAAAAACAATGTTCAATAGCTATATGCACAGTGATTTACAGTCATTGAAATGCTGTTACTGGCACTCACTATTGTAATATAAGGCGAGATAACTAGCTAAAATCTAGTGTGAGATGCCTCGGTGTTTCTAATGAAACAGTAATGATAAAAAGTTGAATTATACACCGTGAAAAGATGAAAAAACGTACTTTTTTCGTTTTTTCATGTTTTCACAGTGTATAACTCAACTTTTTATTATTACTATAACGTATAGCAGTGGAATTGTGCAGGGGGAAAAAAGTTGGGTATATAAACCATGGCCATTCATTTATATGAAATTAAACTAGTGTTTCATAATCGATTTATAAAATGAATTTCTTTTCAATCTGGATCCTAATGTAGTTTACAGAAAGTTCTCCATGAAAGGAAAAGGGAAGTTAATCCTTTGCTTCCCTTTGAATAAACATGAAATGGAAATAAAGTTGATACAAACTGGTAAGTTTGCATGGTACAGTGATTATTATTTACACTTTTTGTATAATATAAATATTTATAAAATATATTTGACTTCATTAATAATGGAATGGTCACTTTTTTGTTGAAGGGTTTGTATATACACAAAGATTTGTAAATGCAATGGAGGAATTACAATATTCTAGACGCAAACCCCAACTGAAGTAAGTATTTTTTTTTTAAACATTTATATTCTTCCCCTCCCCCCCCCCCCCCCCCCCTCCCCAAAAAAATTAAGAGCCTGGGAAGGCTTGAATATGGAATATTGAAGGGCAAGTTTTCTTGAGTGAAGACTAGATTGTAGGAACATTTAGTTTTTTTCAGCTAACAATAAAGCATACATTTCATTATTATTAATGTTTTTGTTGTTGCTGTAATTTTATAATAATAATTTTATTGCGATGTTCATAGGAAAAAGAAACAAAGTAAACTATTGGTAGATGTGAGTATTACAAAAACACAATTTAATTTAAAATTTACTTTTTTGCATAGTTCTTAAATAGAACTAGCCATCCCATATTTTTCAATGTGTTTCCATATTGGTCGGCCTACAATTATTCTAGCAAACTGGAAATTAATTGAACGTTGGTCCAAACACTGTCTAGATGGCTTAGTTTATAGATGAACATGTACCTGAATACTCCTTGAATTTGAATTTCATACCTCAGCCAGCACTAATCCAGTAAATAATTTTGTTAAAGGTCAAACTTGATAGATTGGTTAGAAACTTTAAAAGGCATATTAAATTTATTACGTTATTATTCTTTTTCAACAGCCGCATTATGTTCCTGACAGTGAAGAGAAGGAGGTAAGTGCTTTTGTACTTATGCAGTTTCAGGGTTGAGTTTTCTTTACTTTTTTAAACACTTGGTGAGGAGGGCATCATCTTTGAATGCTTGAACCTCAAGGTGTGAGCATAAGTTAAGGGCATGCTTTGGGACTGGAAAATGGCCGCTTAAGTTTGGCACCCTGAGGGACTGGCATGTCTGCAGCATGCCTGGACCAGAGGGTGTCAAGCGGAAAGCCAGGTTTGTACCCGGAGGGACAGGCATGGACCGGAGGGTGTCAAGCACAACACAGGGTTGGCACCCGGAGGGACAGGCATGGACCGCAGGGTGTCAAGCACAACACAGGGTTGGCACCCGGAGGGACAGGCATGGACCGGAGGGTGTCAGGCACAATGCAGGGTTGGCACCCGGAGGGACAGGCATGTCTGCAGCATGCCTGGACCGGAGGGTGTCAAGCACAAAGCAGGGTTGGCACCCGGAGGGACAGGCATGGACCGGAGGGTGTCAGGCACAATGCAGGGTTGGCACCCGGAGGGACAGGCATGTCTGCAGCATGCCTGGACCGGAGGGTGTCAAGCACAAAGCAGGGTTGGCACCCGGAGGGACTGGCATGTCTGCAGCATGCCTGGACCGGAGGGTGTCAAGCACAAAGCAGGGTTGGCACCCGGAGGGACTGGCATGTCTGCAGCATGCCTGGACCGGAGGGTGTCAATCACAACGCTGAGATTGCATCCGGAGGGACTGGCCTGGACTGGTGGGTGTCAAACACAACGGCTAGTTTTGCACGCAGAAGGACTGGCATGTCTGTATTATGCCTTGGCGTGGATATTGTAGAATAGTACAATTTGATGGGGATTTTTGAACGGGGTTCTGTGAATGTTTTAATTCTTGAATATTTTCATTTTATTTTTCAAATAATTATCTATTTATATCTTTTTTTATATAGTAGAGAATACTGCCTCTGTTGCTGCCCATTTTTTTCTTTCCCATTTCAGGTGGTTTTCAGGGAAAACGATCCCAATGAATATGATAAAGGAGATGACTCGACCTTACTACTTTGTGATGGTAAAATATGTCTATTATATTCATAATTATTAACAAAGCTTATTACCTCAAAACATTCCAAAAAAGAAATAAAAAAATTAGTATAAACAATAAATTATAAGTACACAATTAATGTAGTTGGATGTTTTTTCTTAATTTACAGATGACTTGATTGTGAACCTTAAACAACAAGAAAAAGAAAGAAAAAATGGTGAAAAGAGAAAAAAGGAAGAAAGGGAGAAGGAAAGGGAATTCGAAATTAGGGAAAAGGAAAGGGAACCAAGGGAAAACGAAGAAAAGGAAAGGGAGGAAAGGGAAAGAAGGGAAAAGGAAAGGGAAAACAAAGAAACAAAAGAAGCAGCGAAAAAGAGAAGGAGAATATTGAGGAGGGAAAAAGCTAAACGTATGAAGAATAACTAGTCTACTTAATTCGTCACTGGCTTTTTTTCATTTTCGGTCAAACAAACTCGGTTTTGGTGGACGTCATCAAGGCCATACCACAACATTCCACGGACAGGACACATGCTTATGAAAAAAAATAATTTCCAAATATATATGCCATGGAAAAACTTTGATGTCCACTAAAACTTTCATTGGGAATTGGGATACATTCTGTAACACATATCATTACAGCATTTAAAAAAAAGTACTGCTGCCATTTTTATATTATATGTATTCTGAATATGAGCAATTACAGTTTGTAGGAAATATGAAACGAGATTTGTTAATATAGGAGTCTGATATTTGCGAGATAATTACTAGTATTAAATTAGCACATGTTATGTAAAAAAAAGATACTGTACAACTATGAATTCTTATTAAAAATTTAATGCCACAAAAATAAATAAATAATTGTATACTAAGTTAATAAAAAATAAAACGGAGGTCCTTACATGGCGTCAGATCACGCGTCTGTGTTAAGTGTGCAATTTTTTACTTCGAATGATTAACGGCTCGAAATAATCGAAAAGAGTCCAACTCCCAAAGTTCCACCTTTTCATCATAAAAACATTTTCATATTCCCACCCTTCATTCCCGTTTTTTTGAAGGCAATTGCAAATAGGAGCCCTCCAGTCTTGCCATAAAACGACCCTACAGTATATTTAGAAATTTTGGATTTAATTATTATGCAGGGATATTTTTGTTTAATTAAATCACAACGAAAAAATATCCAATAAGTCCTCCATAATTTACGTGAAAAGCGGGCCAAAATAATGACACATTTAATTTTACTTTCTATATGATATTAATAGTACTTTTCTCGGACTCACGCAATTCCTCGCGTGCTTGTATAACTCAACGCGCGCTCGTTTTCTATCAATATCTCTTCAATATATAATATAATAGGATAGCGGTAGCTTTTATATAAGGCTTTGCTTTTTTAAATAACGTACGTATTTCGGTTTGAACTCAATACTTCCTCGATTTCCAAAAAGCCTCCTCGATCGTCGATCGTCCCTCGATTAAAAGCCCCCTCGATTGAATCGAGACTCGTTCTTGGGAATCGAGACATGTCGTTAGAGATCGAGACTCGTTCATGGAAATCGAGACACGTTTTGAAAATCGAGACTCGTTTTGAAAATCGAGACTCGAAGACCAGAATCCTTGAGAGATCCAAACCCCCAAGAGGGAATCGAGACTAGGTTTGGGGAATCGAGACAAGTCGTTAGAGATCGAGACTCGTTCTTGGAAATCGAGACACGTTTTGAAAATCGAGACTCGTTTTGAAAATCGAGACTCGAAGACCAGTATCCTTGAGAGATCCCAAAGGCCATGGCCCAATTGCATAAAGCTCTCTTAAGATAAAAAAAGCTTAGAAACACTCGTAAGTATTGTCATTGCCTATTGTTTTGGAACAATACTTACGGATGCTCTTATCTTAAGAGAGCTTTATGCAACCGGGCCTTGGACACTGAGATACAACGTATTTTTAAAGTCAATAACAAAATAATACAACTACGATATAGATAAGTGATTTAAGTACTGTTGAACAAAATAGATAGTGAAAATGTAAAAAATAAATAAAGAGTCTATAGTCTAGTGCTATAGCAGTCGTTTAGTAGCCTGTAAACAACAGGAAAACTAATTTAAAATATTCCATATTCTTTAACAGCCTGTAGCAATGTATATAATAAACCCTACACAATATACGCCTCGATTAAATTCAGCATTCTCTGTATCATTATTATTATCATTATTATTATTATTATTATTATTATTATTATTATTATTATCATTTATTTGTTTATTCTTTTTTTTTTACTCAAACCATCCTCATTTTTAATTCCAGCTCTTTAAATCAAAATTTATGGAGCAAATTTAAAGAAGTTGGCGCGGGAAGACTCGGCATGGGGACGTGCGCGCGTATTCAAAGTAAAAAGGCGGGAAATTTTAAAGACTTTGCTCTATTAGATGTCCACCTTTTCATATCCTTCTTGCAATGGTATTTATTCTGTTTTTCAAACTCCGTATATTTGGTTTACACTTCGGTTTACACTATAGTCATTGATCTCTCCTTTTTCTTGACTACATTCAAGAACACTTCTCAGCATTAAACACGTCATTTTAACTCGATCAAAACTGAAGTAGGAAATGTCAAGAATCAGTCTTTATATATTCCGGTGTCATATCAACACTTTCCGCAAACGGCAGACATGCAGAAATGTTTGCGGACAAAAATCTATCTTAATAACTAATAAATAACAATTCTTAGAACTAATGTGAGTGTAACTACCAGGATGACATGTCTCGAATTTCGGGACCAGATCATGTGGTAGGGACTGAAGAGCTTTCGGGGATACTTTACTGACCAATACAATAGTACCACGGAGAGCAAGGTTCTAATCTCTTTCGTGATTTAATGTAGAATGATCGTAAACTGCAAATACAATACGAGAGCGAAACTTACTAAATATTTGAATACATTTCATGAAGCACTTAAAATCACTATATAATCTTGAATCAAATTAAAGCTACCACTGTGAAGGGCTAAAAGGTACTCTAGATTCGATTTCTATTAAAACTGATCAATATTTGTATATATACTAAATGGGTTATGAAACTTTGCTAATTAAGAAAACTAATAAAATTGTACTTACATATCGGTCCCGTTTGCCAAGGGCTACGCTTCTTTTGAATTTAACGCACGCAATAATACACTCAAAACACTAGGAAAACTAGGAAAAACTAACTATTATAGAACGATGCTAAATTACTTTTATATGCGCGTGGGGACGCTAAAGAATCAGATTACAAATCAAACACAAACATTAAACAGGAACTAAAAACAAATAATCCAATAAAAAGGGGTTTCGTTGTCTATTACATGGCTCCCCTGAAATATTAATATTTCACATTAATTTAATGCAAAGTTCAATCAAAGTTCAATCAATGTTCAATCAAAGTTCTTGATAACTGCAACTTGTCAGGCTCCTCGGCCGGGAATTACCCCGGTTTCTCAGTTATCATCAGCTGCAGGCATCAGCAGCACCAACTTCTGCACCGGTCTCTCCAGGTACCTTGGTGTGACAGTGCGTCTACCATTGTCGTCTAAGCAACCATCCGCAAGGGCTACTTGGATCTTCCGTATCTGCCCATCTGGGCTGGGCATTACAGCTGATACTCGAGCTAGCTGCCACTTGTTACGAGGCTGATGTTCTTCCTTGACAATAACTACGTCGTCAACTCGAAGATTTCGACGAGGGCGGATCCATTTCTGGCGCTCCTGGAGGCTGAGTAAAAACTCCTTCTTCCAGCGCGTCCAGAATTGGTTCGCCAAGTGCTGCACTCTTCTCCAACGCCTTCTGCAATACGCGTCGGCACTCTGGAAAACACCAGGGGGAGATAGCACAACCTTTGACTTCAGCGTCAGCAGGTGGTTTGGTGTCAGGGAGTCAGGGGAGTTAGGATCTGACAACTGGTTGACCGTGAGGGGGCGGCTGTTGACGATTGCTTCAGCTTCGCACATCAGCGTTCGAAGAGATTCGTCGTCCAGTTGAGTGCCACTGTTCTGCAACAGGGAAGAGAGTGCACTGCGCACAGATCGTATTTGGCGCTCCCACACTCCTCCCATGTGGCTCGCAGCTGGTACATTCATTTTGAAAGAGAACCAATCGCATTGATTCTTCTGTAGCTCTGCTTTTATTTTCTTATGGTCCATCTCTTCTAGGGCTTCCAACAGTTCTCTGCGAGCACCCACAAAGTTCGTTCCTTGATCACTTCTAAGCTGCCGTATTGGTCCTCGCCGACTGATGAACCGCCTCAGAGCGTTGATGAAAGAATCCGTTTCTAAGGAATTTGCTGTTTCCAAGTGTATGGCTCTCGAAGCCATACATGTGAAAAGCACTCCGTAGCGCTTCAGTTCTTTGCGTCTTTCCTTAATCATAAAGGGGCCAAAGTAGTCTACAGCACAGTAAGTGAATGGGGGAGCACTTTCCACGCGATCCTTGGGTAAATCTGACATTCTTTGTTCTTGTACAGTTCCGCGCATTTTCCGACACTTAACGCAGGACAAGATTGCATTACCGACCGCTGAGGATCCACCTATTACCCAGAATCCATTTGAACGTATTTCATTGAGGGTCATTCCCTTTCCTTGATGACTTGTACGTTCATGAAAATGCTTGATAAGTAGCGCTGTAACATGACTTTTACGTGGTAAAATAACTGGAAACTTGATCTTGTCTGGTAGGTCAGCATGTCTGAGGCGTCCGCCAACCCGCAGGATGCCGGTTTCATCTACAAATGGGTCGAGCTTATACAGTGAACTATGCTCCTTTGTAGCGACAGGTCCTTGACTGATGCTGCTGTCTTGACGATTGGCCTTCTCTAGTGTGCTTAGCTCTTCTTTGAATGCTTTCTTCTGAACTTCACGAATAATGACCTGTTCTGCTACTTCGAGGTCGCTTATTCTTAGATCTTCTGCAGTTCTTTCAGATTTCATCTTGTTGACTCTCTCTTTCAGGCACTTGACGTAGCGCATGCAC
The DNA here is from genome assembly GCF_029948245.1 of Actinia tenebrosa. Lineage (NCBI taxonomy): Eukaryota > Metazoa > Cnidaria > Anthozoa > Actiniaria > Actiniidae > Actinia > Actinia tenebrosa. Next base: position 6,308,863 of record NW_028292583.1, read on the forward strand.
AATGCCACTGAAAGCTTGGCGCGATACCATTCCGAGAAGTATCCTATCCTTTCTGCAATTCCTGGATAAGCCATTGCATTCACCGTTGCTGTGGTTGCCATAGCGACGGATTTCTTTATCTCTTTATCGTCTTTGCTAAGCGTATAGCTGTCTTGATTGTTGAGTAGCCTTTGAGCATGTTTGTTCCATAGAAATGCTGGTCCCTTGATCCATCTAGAGTTTGACAGGTCTTGCGCGGTCATTCCTCTAGAGGCTTCGTCAGCAGGATTCTCTTGGGATTCGATATATCTCCATTGCTCGATTTGGGTGCTTTCTTGAATTTCTTGCGCTCTATTAGCGACAAACACGTGGAAACGCCTGCTTTCATTCGCGATGTATCCAAGTATTACCTTACTATCCGTCCAGAAGTACTCTTGATCGATTTTGTACTCCAATTCTTGGTGAATTTGTTGACTGACTCTCACGGAACACACAGCGGCTGTAAGCTCCAATCTAGGAATGGTTACTTGTTTTATTGGCGCTACTCGTGATTTTCCCATAACGAAAGAGCAATGGATTCTTTGGTGCTCATCCGTCAATCGCAGGTAGCTGCACTGACCGTATCCCTTGATACTTGCGTCTGAGAAATGATGAAGTTCTGCGGTCACGACTTCACCAAAGTCCTTGGGCTTGTAGCACCTTGGAATTGAGATACGTTGAAGGCTTACTAGCTCTCCTCTCCATTTGTCCCATCTCATCTTAACATCGTCCGGTATCGGGTCGTCCCAGCCTAACTGAAGACGACATAACTCTTGAAGAATCGATTTCCCATCTAACAAGAGTGGAGCGACAAAGCCAATAGGATCAAAGATAGAGCTCACAGTAGAAAGTATTCCTCTTCTTGTACAAGGCTTATCTTGTAGCATGATGCTGAACTGGAAACAGTCTGACTCTATGCACCAGTGGACACCAAGCGTGCGCTCTAGGGGCAAAGAGTCGAGATCTAGGTCTAAGCTTTGGACACCGTCAGCTCTGTCTGATTCTGGAACACTCCTGATTACTTCCTTGCTGTTGGATACGAATTTATGCAGTCTGAATCCCCCTTGACTACACATCTGCTTCACGTTGTCGACTAACTCGACCGCTTCTTTGACGGAAGGAACAGACTTGAGGCCGTCATCAACATAAAAATCGTGGCGTAGAAAATTTGCAGCAGCAGTACCAAACACATTCTCAAAACTGTTAGCAGTGGATTTCAAAGCAAAGTTCGCGCAGCCTGGAGACGAAGTGGCTCCGAACAGATGCACGGTCATTCTGTACTCCTGAGGCTCTTTAGTAATATCTCCGCCATCCCACCAAAGAAAACGCAAAAGATCCCTGTGCTCTGCATTGACTCGAACCTGGTGGAACATACCCTCTATGTCGCACGTGAAGGCTATTGGTTCCTGTCTAAACCTGCATAGCACTCCTGTCAGGTTGTTCGTTAAGTCCGGGCCTTGGAGCAGGTGCTTGTTCAGGGACTCATTCTTGTAATTAGCAGCGCAGTCGAAGACTACCCGAATTTTTTCGGGCTTCTTTGGATGGTATACCCCATGATGAGGAATGTACCAGACATTACTCCTTGATTCCTGCTTGGTTTGTTCTTGCGGTACCTTCTCTGCATACCCGTTTTCGATGACTTTATTCATGAAGGCCACGTAGTCTTGTCGGTATTTCTGGTTGGTTGAGGACTGGAATCTTCCTTTCAAATGATTCAGACGACGGAGCGCAATTGCTTTATTGTTAGGGAGCTTGACATCGTAATTCTTTAAAGGCAATGGAAGTTCATAGTGACCATCGTCACACTGGTGAATTCCCTTCTCAGCTATCTCTATGAACCGCCTGTCTTCTTGAGACATACCCCGCAGTGATGACTTGTTGCACTCAGCAAAGTCCATTTCAAACATGCGGTTGATTACAGCCGGTGACATAACTTCTTTAGAAGGATTAGTTATAACGAAACTAAGACTGTCTTTGGTATCCGGAATCACTTCACGCGACAAGATGCGATGACTGTTGGAATCTATTAGGGCTTCTCTCTTTGACTCGCCTACGGGGCCAACTATACACCATCCAAGCAATGTCCTGATTGCGTATGGTTCTTCACTCTTGCCCAGTATTACTTCCTTTGGCTTGATCGCCCTAGGACAGTTGCAGCCGATCAGAAGTCCGACTTCAAGGTTCTCTTCATATTCCGGTATCTTATCTTGGATTTTTTGTAAATGAGGCCACTTGGCTGCTACTTCTGGCCTTGGGACTTGATCTGGCCTAGATGGAATTTTATCTCTTGTGTAGGCCTTCGGGAGTTCGACTTCAGCCCGTTTATCGAGACGTTGCACCACTAGGCCATCTATCCTCTCTACAGGAATCTTCTGATTTCCAAGCATGGTGTGGAGGTTTAAGCTCATTTCCACACCCTTGATGCCAAGGTGTTGCTGCGATTTTGCGGATAGGAAAGTGGTGTCACTTGCATCGTCGAGTAGCGCGTAGACCTTCACTTCCTTCTCCGGATTATCTTTGTGGGACAATATCACTGGAACTATTTTCGAATTAGTGATGATCTTGCTGTCGTTATCTTGGTTGGGCGTTGCACTGCTGGCGTGGGAGTTGGAATCAATGGCTGGAGTCTTCATTGGCTGGTTTACAGCATTCAGGTTCTTTTCTACTGTGGATGGTGGTGACTCTGTATTGGACTGAGTAGACTGATGGTGGTTTGGCTTGGGCCTTGGCTTTACCCCGTGTAACAGCGTATTATGCCGTTTGCCGCATTCTTCACAGCTTGATTTCGAGGGACACCGCGCCGATATGTGTCCTTCTCTAAGGCATCTAAAACAGAGTCTCTTATTGCGAATAATCTCGCTGCGCTCCTCTGCTGAGTGATTCAAGAACTTACTGCACTTTGAGAGAGCATGGTGACCACTGCACAAAGAACAGGACGAGATATTGGTGCGCTGATGAGAAGGATTGGTTGTACTATTGCCGAGGGTTGTTGAAGTGACGAGTGATTGGCTTGCCTTGGGCTTAAAGTTTGTACTTCCAGGTTTGCTCGTCCTTACCCTGGCACTGGTTGCGGCTTTCTTCTTCTCTCTTTTGAGCGCATCAGGGGAGAAAACAGGATCGTTTGCTAACTCGGCCTCCTCTCTCACGAACTTGACGAGGTCGTTAAATTTCACCGTTGTTTTCGTTCTTGCTTGAAGCTCATGCGCGTGACGGCACCATTTCACACCAGCATAGGACGGCAGTTTGGCGCAAACATGAAGAAGCGTTTGTGTGTTGTCTATATCGGCGGAACTTGGCATGCATTTCATTGCGTCTTCACATCGGACAAGGAAGTCTGAAAACTCTTGTAGTTTACTGCTGTTTCCGTCTTCTATCTGCGGCCAGTCACGGAGAGTGGATTTGTATGCTTCTGCTACATAGACTGGGTTTCCAAAGCGATGATTTAGTATCTTGCGGGCTTCTGCATATGCGCTGTCAGAAGGCATGGCTAGAAAACCTCTCACAACATCGTTTGCTCTACCACGAGTGTACTTTTCGAGGAAATATAGGCGATCTCTGTCAGAAGGCACGTTGGCAGCGATGATAGAGTCAAAGGCGGTCACGAAGGCAGGGTATTCAAAAGCATCACCGGAGAAGATGGGTGGTTCTTTGACCGGTAAATGATTTATCCTCTGCTGGTTAACAATCAAGGAACTTAGTTCTGTTTGTTTAGCTTGTAATTGAACTATTTCTCGCAGGGCAGAACTTAGATCATGACTCATTGACTGAGAGGATTCGGTAGGTTTTGGTACTTTGAACGGCGCATAGCCATTAAGGGAAGAACTCTTTTCAATCTTGACCTTAACCGGAAAGCGTTTCTCGGACTTATGGTCGTTTTCATCTAAGACTGTTTTATCTTTGACACTTATAACCTCGTCTTTGAAGGATGATTTATTTTCTTCTTCTATAATCCTCTTTATTGCTTTCTCCTCTGCGGTTGCTATGGCAATTGCTTTCTCTATTTCCAGCCGTCTTAATTCTCTTTCCTGCTCTAGAAACTCCATTTCAACCTGCAATTTCGCCGCCTTCGCGGATGCGTTTACAAGTGCCTTAGATAGACTAGATTTAGAGGATTTAGAGGAAGAGCTGGCTTTGGATGCCTTTGATTTAGCCGATTTAACGCTTGATCTGAAACTATATATATCCGATTGTGATTTGTACGATTCTCTCTCGATAGCTTGAATACGCTCACAGAGTCTGATCCTGCATTCCGTGTATTCTCGGTCTCGTAAATCAAACCAGCGATAAGAAGCTTCTTTTTCCTCATCCGTTTCTAACAATTCGTCATGTTCTAAGTGTGCGTCATGGAATTTATCTTTGAGATCGTCTAAATAATCACGAGCGGTTTCCAAAGCTTCTTTGTCTACTTCCGGTGACGAACGCATGTTATTTATTTTAACAATCTGTTCTTTGAGCTTCGAATAAACGGAGTTCCTTTTTTTCACTAACAACTCTAGCTGGAATTTCTTTCCCCTTTCAGTTAATTTCTTTCTTCTGGAAGAGGTTCTACGGCCAGGGGCCGGACCAGTAATGACACTTTTTGCCGGCTCATGTGTCTCAAAGGACGCGTTGGCGTCAACCCATTGGATACCGAGGAATGGAGGTTCGCTTGTTACGCTCATGCTTTGATCAAATGGCGAAATCCAGAATAATGGCGTTTGATTTGGTTATCAAAGGCAACCCTTAGCAGAAGTTTAGAGGTCGATATTTTACTGTAACTACCAGGATGACATGTCTCGAATTTCGGGACCAGATCATGTGGTAGGGACTGAAGAGCTTTCGGGGATACTTTACTGACCAATACAATAGTACCACGGAGAGCAAGGTTCTAATCTCTTTCGTGATTTAATGTAGAATGATCGTAAACTGCAAATACAATACGAGAGCGAAACTTACTAAATATTTGAATACATTTCATGAAGCACTTAAAATCACTATATAATCTTGAATCAAATTAAAGCTACCACTGTGAAGGGCTAAAAGGTACTCTAGATTCGATTTCTATTAAAACTGATCAATATTTGTATATATACTAAATGGGTTATGAAACTTTGCTAATTAAGAAAACTAATAAAATTGTACTTACATATCGGTCCCGTTTGCCAAGGGCTACGCTTCTTTTGAATTTAACGCACGCAATAATACACTCAAAACACTAGGAAAACTAGGAAAAACTAACTATTATAGAACGATGCTAAATTACTTTTATATGCGCGTGGGGACGCTAAAGAATCAGATTACAAATCAAACACAAACATTAAACAGGAACTAAAAACAAATAATCCAATAAAAAGGGGTTTCGTTGTCTATTACAGTGAGAAAAAATATATTTTAGTCAACGCTAGCAATGATGTTTGTCCATTTTCAATAAATGTGATAAAAAATATCATTTCATTATTTCATCATTTTATCTTTATTATTTTATTATTAAATACTTCAGTTGATCATTGAATGAGAAATAAGAACATTTTTCTAACACAGATTTCTAGAAGAATAGGGAAAATAAATAGGGAAAATTGAAGCCGGAATATATAGTCACTCTAGCGTTTTGTACGAGGCCGCGACCACTAATTTCCGTACGAGAAAACAAAGCTATGATTTTCCTTAAAGATGGTCTCTTGTTCTTCGTTAACCAATTTCCTTAATACAGGAAATATTTATGACAGATTTAAACCTTCAATTAAATGTCATACATTTACACTTGCTCATTTTGTGCTCTTTTGTAAATGAACGCGCGATCCAATGACTTTAAGACGACATCGGGAATAGATGAACTGTCAAAAGTAGCTTTTTTCAAGATTAATTGGTTTCAAGATTTGGGTATAAAAATACGTAAATACTCGAGTAAAGAAATCAGTTGCAGAGTAAGTTTCTACGACGTCACTAAAAGGTGAGTGTACTACAAAACTATTTCAATCAGCGATACGCTCTACTTTTTTTCAACTTTCATGACTTAAAAGCTAGAGGTCCTACACTACTCTTTGTTATTTTGCTTCTTTAAATTTATGTTTCTCTACGTGGATAACAAAGAAATAAGTAAGAGTTACAAACAGCAACAACTAAGCTACTTTTACTGAAGCATTAATAGTATTAAACAAAAAAAGGTAATTCTAAAATCATTACAATAATTTTCTTCAATAAATTACATCGTGAACAAGACAAATTATTGTAATATTTTCAGTGCAATGATTCTTGACCAAAAAATATTTCTAGAAATATAAGTTTAAACTTATTTATGTTCTAACACAGAAACGTACTAAAAAACTAGAGAGAGAAAAATACAGGCTTCTTATTCATTTAAGCTTAAATTAACTTTTCAAGCTGTTAGGTTTTCTATGGCTGCGAAAAATAAAAAACTTTGGAATTTTGTAGTTGATCCACATTGTACACAACAATAACTGGAGAAAGATTATAAATAGAAACCATGCTAAAAGAGTGCAAAACAAGTAGTCCAATACACTGTAAGACGGTTACGTTGCTAGGTTACAGCAGGAAATTTATCAAAGCTTTAAGAAGTCAGAACTGAGCAATAAAAGCTTTTGCGGCACAAAACTCAATCTTTCAGTAAATCCGCTAATGGAGTTGAAAGAAAATCCGAACAGCAAATATACCTCAAGTTCACTAGTTAATTGTATCATTAAGAGTATTCTAGATTATAAAGAGGCTAATAATTTCACATCACTTTCTTTTCTTTTCATTTTTCTTTTAGTTTTACGAAGAAGTTCTCATTCTGTAGTTTTGTCGCTGGTTTAGTATTCAAGAGTTCTGTTATCATGAAGACCTGTCTAATACTAGTTTTGATGTGCATGGTAGTTATGCAAGCGTTGTCAGGTATGTTCAGTGTATATTTCCTTTAAAGCTCAGTATCCGCCTTCTTGATGGTAGTTTATGACTTGGTTTAAGAACTTGTCATGTTTCCATGTTTTTTAACATCGATATCAATGGTCCACACTATATAATAATGTGAAGAGAAGAGATAACTAGCTAAAAACAAGTGTGAGCTGCGTCGGTGTTTCTGATGAAACAGTAATGTAAAAGGGTAAATTATGAACCGTGAAAAGATGAAAAAACTTAATGACGTTTTCCTTTTACTCCGACGAAGGACAAGCGTCCGAAACTTCAGTAAGTTTTTTCATCTTTTCACGGTGTATAATTTACCCTTTTATCATAACTATATCATAATGCGTCTTAAGTACTTATCGAGGCACGTCCATCAAGGGATATTGCGATCTGTTGCTTTTTAAGGATATTTTTTGAAACAATCACCCACTATCCTTACATCCATAAATCGCTCTTCTTATCCTTTTTTGAGCAGAGTTTATTGGGTCTCTCCCTTCCTGGGTTCCCCAGTTTCCTTCCGCAAAACCCCAGTTCACTCTGTGAGGTCTGTAAGTTATAGCCGTGCCCTCACTTTGATCAGTCCAGACTCGGATGTTTCAAGGTTTGTCTGCGAGGTAGCTGTGCCCTGACTTAGATAAGCACAAAGGTTTGTTTCAGGGTTTGATAAATTGAAAGGTTTTGAAACTGATTGGTTAACCTAAATTTAAAGTCTGACCCTTCAAAAGGAACTACCCAAATAAGCAGATCTTTAACATCTCTAACCATGGATGTCATATACTCAAGATGACCTTACAAACGGCTAATCGTTTCTTTTGTTTTATTTCTGACTGCAGCACCGCACTTCTTCGAAGAAGATGGTACGTACTTTTGTTCATTATCTTCAGTGATTTACAGTTCACGTTCTAAATGCGCACAAATTGCTAGTATAAGTGGCTGAGCTTGTTTCTTTATGCTTGAGGGGCAAGTAGTTTAATCATAGGAGGAGGAGGGAAGCTTGTACAAATAAGGAGAGGATCATAGATTTCCGTGCAGGTTAAGAGCGGCATTCCGAGAAGGGCGTGAATAATTGCGTAAAATGTTGAACTCTTGTTTAGCATATATATTATTTAAACGCTAAAATGGTAATCTGCATGTCTTTCACTGGTAACCAGTAGGTGTACCTACAGCTAGTGATGATAACTATTCCTTTTCCCTGGTGAAAGAACAACAAAATATTTGTCCTTGCGGCTTACTATCAGAAAACGAGTCGGAATAGTAAATGTAAAAACAGGTTTTCACAAAACGTTTTGCACCAAATTAAAATGGAAAAACTCGAAAAAAATCGAACTCTTTTCCAAGAAAACGAAAATGACGACGCCTCGCCCACAATCTAAATTTCCGATCCCTAGGCTTAATTGATATTGTCTTTTTCAGCACTCCCCCAGCGTAAAGGCAGAGAAATGACAGGTATGCATTCTGTATTTATAGACTTGTTTTGGTTGTAAGAAAGACGTTTTTAGTTTGGGGGGAGAGGGGGGTGGGGTGGGGGGGGGGGGGGGGGGGATACGACCAAAAATGATGTCTCCATATTCGTTAACTCCTCAATAATAACGACTTCATTAGGATTAGTAAAAACACGTGTCAGTAACACGGGGTTACTGATAAACTTGTGCCACTTAATAAGGATACACCCACGCAGGGAATAACAAAACACTTATTAATTGAGAACAAATATTAGATATTCTAGCTTTATATTTGATATTTTATTTTGGTTTAATATAAAACGTTACTGCATTTGAGATGTCTCACAAATCGTATGCTAATATTTTCAATAATAAAAATAAAAATGAATCAAAACATATAGAGTAAACATGTATGGTCGTTATGGTGCGCAACACATAGACATGCAGTAACTAGCCTCTTAAATGCTTCTTTCCCTTTTAATCCTTTTGATCTTTTTTTTATCCTACACAGGATTTAAACGATTAGAAAGAAATGGATATGGTAAGAGGAAAACATTCCCTTGGCTTTGTTTAAGCTCATGATTGTTATTTATACTTTAGTGATCGCTTGCAACCTTAAGATTGTAAAATGAATTTTAAAAGACTACTAAAGTTTAGAATCTATATGATAAACGGTCCGATAGATCGAGCCGCTTTCCCTCTATTGCCGCCTCCCCAGTCTCCCTCTTCCTTTCTTGCTCTTTCCTGAACCCCCTGATCCTCACTCTTGACCCCCAGCCCCCTCCCCCCCCCAAAAAAAGCGATTCCCCCTGAGCTAGACTTAAGATCGATAGTAGGGCGCTTGTGCCCGGCTAGAAGAATTTCGAGACATTAATAAAGTTATTATTATTTTTACTATATTATAATCTTTGAATGACATATATTTATTTACTGTTGTTCAACTAATACACCCCCTATGGTATTCCATGGTAAACCTCTGCGAAGTGGAATACCAAGAAATTAACACAAAATACTAACGGGCAGCCATTTCAGTAATATTTTTTGCTTCATTTTATTTATTAGTTTCATCAGATGATAAAAGAATGGAAGATTCATTCCGAAGAAGATCACAATAATATCAATACACGGTATAGTGTCGACAGCTGCATTTGTTGAAGAGGAATTTATTCGTTATCTAAAAAGAACACAAGACGTGCTTTAGCTGATTAAGAAGTCGAGAAAAACCTGGAACGAGTTAGCACTGCAATGCATTGTGGGACTGTTTTAGGGGACATGTTTCAAAGATGGCGTCTATCTCTATCTATATGTCAACAGATATACAGCAAAAAATTGTAAAAACTCACGATGCAAGCGATTAATTAAAAATCAATAAATGCAATATATCGATGTTCTTTTAGTTTTGATGCGATCATTTTCTTTTCCTACTGTTGGTCTGCCCGAACTATAAAATGAAACTTATATATAAGTTTCGCTGAACATGGCCACCATCTTGATGGGCCGTAAGGAAAAGATCTCTCCGCCTGGCTACCTTGTACTCTTAGAAAAATAACTGAACAAAAACTGAACTAAGAAAATATTTTTTCGACAATTATTTTTTATATTTAGAATAAAATGTAAAGCCCTATGTGAGTAATGATCCAGCTTTGATAGTTTGGAAAGAGAAAAATTCAAAGATAATCAGATTACGAATCTAAGTAGGAAAATTAGGGTTCCGTATCCCGCAGAAATTTAAGTTCGCCATATTTCCAACGAATGCTTCAAGCTTGGTGTAGTACGGGCTCATGTTTCCAGCCATCGGAATTTCGTGCGCCACCGACAAAATTAGACACAAGCGCGGACTGAATCAGAGTTAAGAAGATGAGAACTAAGATGGAAGGGAATCGGAATCCAAAAATCTGAAATTCAATGCATGCACTTGATGCGCATGTCTGACTTGGTAAAACATTCAAAACGCATCCCACATGGAATAAGTGGACCATAGGGAAGTCACTCACCGGTGAAACTTTACGAAATCCACTGTTCATAGTAAGGGGTTAATCATACATGGCTTAGGGGCCGACTAACCTCACCCTTAGTCTTCGGCCGAGCTCCCCGATCAGTCATTATGGATAGTGGTGTCGGGGCCGAAATCTCTGGCATAGCCGTAAATGCTTCGCGCTGCCATACTGCGCTTCAGCACTCGATGTCTGGAGGTATGGTCCTAAGTTACTACATAATTAAAAACAACGACAACAAAAATAACAACAACAAACAAACAAAAAACAACAACAAAAAAACGAAAACAGATGAGTTAAGGTCTTTTTAGTATTTCTCTTGTGCGGACTTACAAACCTATGATAGAAATTAACGAGCCACCATCATACAGTGATATAGAATGAAAACATAAATCATACCCCCTTCAAGTTTTCACAGCTTGTACAGGCTGGAGTGTCCACATAATAAAACTGGTAGATTTAAGATTTGAACGCTTTTAGTTTTAAGATATAATTTAGCAAAGACGTATTTTTCAGGCCAAACCAAACCAAGAGATTACGAGGATTCTTGACCAAACCAAATATCAATTTTATCACGAGCTTCGAGGCAACCTCCGAGGCAATTTGCGCATGTGTTGCCTCCCAAGTAAGGAATTTTGGCACCATTTTACTTTTCTCGGAATGAGACAAGTACTGAATTTAGACAAAGTTTGGCAGTCGTGTTGGTTGTGCTATATAAAAGGGCCCGACACATCTTGTTTATTTACAAATGAATGTGTTACCTTTAAGTTTTCATTTCTTTGTTTCCTGAACTGACAACGTAAGGTTTTACTCACTCCTTGTATTAATAGTCGCGTTCTTGTCATTAGTCTTTTTGAGGTTAAAGCAGCCTATTCAAGTGCCTTGTGTTACCTTAGTCCTACGAAGCTCCAGCCATATGCGTGGTTAAGGTTGACTAACAAATACCCACTACCTCTAGACGGAGCCGAGGTTTAATATCATTCTATCATTCTAAAAGACCTCATTACCTTGGGTGAAAATGAGATTATTTGAGTTGTATATACGATTGTCTTCTCGTGCGCAACCGTTCCATAAAGAAACGATACTCACGTGGTCTGAAATGGAAAGAACATTACGACCAAGGTAAAGTGTTTCATTCGAAGTTCAGCAAAAGAATCAACGATCACCTTTTACTCCTGGAATTTTTATTAATTTTCCTTGCAGCCTATTCACAGTATGATTGTTGGTTTAATAATATAATTAAGTTTTCATCATTAATAAATTTAATTTATCCTCTACTCTGGATTTTAGCAACAGGCATTTCATAAACGAGGTGCATTGTGGTCTAGCTTGGGTGTAAACAGAATCTGACAACGAAAGATAGCCAAGCTAGACTAGGAATCATCCTCGGCAACTCAGGGGTAAATTTTTTTTCTGGAAACAAAAACGAGCAACAGAATTTTACCCCCAGCCCTGGGTTCCCGAGGATGGACTAGAATACAGCAAGCTTTCCCCTAAAGAGGCCTTTGAACATGAATGAATATCCCCTGTTGAGATACTAACGAGCCATTAACTGCTCATTGATGGCAATTAGGTCTATTATATGTACATAATGGATTTACTGATTCGCTATTTGAAAACGTTCAAATATTTCTAGCTAATTAACATTTTATCAATCGTACCTAGCTATTAAAACCATCCCTGACTTTTAAACACTGTTTGTTCTGTCATGGTTAAAAGAATGCCTTTAAGAAGAAGGTTTATGCAAATGATTCGTAAGTCCTCGTACATTGCTTACAAAAACATGAGGCTTCTCAATATTTTAATATGAGCTTATCGGAAAGTCGAGTATGACGGTCCCAGCGTTCGGGTGATATCGGATGACATTCGGACGTTCGTATGGAAGTAGGTTTTGCTTGGTCACAAGCATGGGAGTTTTATAACATGACTTAATTAAAAATGGACCGCCTTGGGACATTAAAACTACCCTAAGAAAGAAACTAAAATATCTATATCATAGACCAAATTCAAAACTCGCACCGATGTGAGGCTTGAGTTGTGAACAAAGGAATCTGGCGTGATTCGTGACTTTTGAATCACGCCAGATTACTTTGAGTCACGCCAGATCCCTTTGTTCACAACTTAAGCCTCACATCGGTGCGAGTTTTGAATTTGGTCTATACTATCAGAGACAGAGCCAATCTTGTCCTCTGGATACTGAATACTACACATTGGATAGCAGCTAAAGAAATCCATATATATCCCTTACGCCCATATCTTTGAAATAATGCCGAAACCCATTCAGTAGCTTTTTTTTTGTATTAGCTTTACCATAAATTCAAATATTTTTTTGCGTGTGCAATATTCAATGTTTACTATAGACAGACTCTATGCATCCGATATATATTTATCTATGTATCTATTCATACGCACGTTATGCATCAATTCTGGGATTTTCATGACGAATTGTGGACATTTGTGATTCTTTCCGATACACTTTTGTTCAGCGGTATTACAAATACCGTTATGTCGTCATAGGAACCGACATCACCACACGCTCGTCTCCAGCCCCTATCCTTTAATGTTCCTCTCACCTCAGCAATGAGGGTTTGTGCAGCTACGACGTATCTGGAAAAAAGGAGTAAACGTGAAAGATGCATGTGTTTTTAACTAATAAATAAGACCAATGCTATTCAGGGGCGAAAAGAATATAAAAGGCCATCATAGGGAGCCTGTGTCTGTCATCCCTTCCCATCTTCTTACAATTAGGAATAAAAGACCATGCAAGTATTTTGGGTTCGAGGGAGGGTGAACAATGGGACAATTCCTGTGGGCAATGTGATTGACAGCCCCCCTACCCCTGGGAAATCCCAGTGAAAAATTCATTCTTATATTTCAGTACCTTCTTTTATCATCTTTGGGAGTTCTTTTGAAGACTTCGCCTACTATTTCTATTGCCTATTAATGAAATGCAAAAACAATTAGTTTGAGCCTTTTTGCAGTTATGTCTTTTAATGTTTGTTAATGTCTTGTAATGTTTGAGGATAGCATTTTCGAATTTTTAGGCCAGGAGCATTCATATAAGATACCAATTGTTAAGTGTGATTACTATAAGTATTCCTTCTTTCCAAGAACATTGCAGGAGTGGCGGCAAACTGCCAAGTCAACTGAGTAGCATTGGCAGAATCACTTTAATCATTTAAGGGGGCCATTTCCATGATTATAGGTTCATTTAGATGTATTATTTCTTTTGGTATTATTTATCGATCTCTTTTATTATTGACTGAAGGTGGATATTGGGGAATTTGGTTGAAATCCTTTGGATCCTGGTGATTTTTCTGCTTTATTATTTCCAGGCTGAAGTTTTCTAAATTTTTAGTATAGGAAATGGAAAATTTACCAATTTACTTCCACAGGGCAGAGAGCGCATACATAAGAGGATCTTTGTCCAATTTTGATTGGTTGAATCTATTGTTGTTTTGATTGGTTGAGGAGCTTCTTGTATGCAACTATTTCTTTAAAAGATGAGCATGTTATGAGCACAATCACGACAAAGAATATGCAATGCAGGTCAGAAACTGAATGTAAAGTCAGGCATGCTTAAATTTACCTTTTCACTTGTTAGTCTTTCCCATAATCCATCAGAAGCCATTATGAGCACGTCATCCTCATCATGTTCACATTGCTTTAAATCGTATGATCTCACCTGATAGACAAACAGTATAATGAAATCATTATCTCTTCCTGTGGTAGAATGACAACAAACCCTGCTCACATATGATGCCAAGTCTAGCTATTCACCCTGCAACTTTAGAGGCAAGAGACAAGTGGGCTACCAGTATCATAGTTAGAGGGCCACACATTTGATTGACTGATCGATATCATATCCCACCACCCTTGGTGCCCTAGAGGTAGCAAAAGAGATGCCTAGAGATAAGTAACCTACATCTGGTTGAGGAGTCAGGAAAGGCTTGATTTCTAAACCATTGTAAGGTACTTTGAGGTCATGATCACCAAATCCTCTTGTTGTACCAATAGTATCTAACAGTCGAGACTGAAAAAGAAAGTATGTCAATTTTCAAACACCATTCATAAAGCTCTAACTGTAGTTTTAATTGCTTTCCATTGGGCCAGTCGTAAACATAAAAGGTAACGAATTATTTTTGATTGACGGCACCAAAAAGCACAGTAAGGCACATCCTTTACCTTTTTCCCCTCTCCTGTTATCATGGGGAATTTTTGGGTATCTTCTTCTACCACCACTTTTTGTGCCCTAGTTAACATAGCACAGTGTTAGACAGCTCAGCAGATAAAAATAATTAGACAGTGTACATTCTTGATGGACACTCTGCTCCACCTTTTTACTGTTTTTTTTTTTGAATATTTGACTGTACACAATTGCTAGCTATGAAGTACTCTTTACAATGTCAAACAAATAGACATAAAACTACATATGAATTTGGATTATGTAAATTCTTAGTAGACTGGTGCTCCAAGAATAATGGATGGAGGGGACTGGGGAGAGATGTTAGCTACATATGCCACTGTTTGCTAATATCCACTATATTTTCAATTAAAGTCAGCTTTCCAAGAGTGCTCTTCATTATTATAATAGGACAATTGATACCTACCAGCCAGTCATGTGCCTGTCTCTGTACAACAGTTTTTGGCCAATATACTTTTTTCTTGCTCTGTGTTGGAATTCAAGTCTTCCAAATTCACTACCCAGTAACTGTGGTTTTTGAAAAGCCTTTACAGAACCAAAAAAAGTCAGTCATACAAATTATTTTTCAAATAACAGTAATTAAGGATTAATAGAATCTTTATCTGGTACTTACTATAAGCTGTAACCTCTGTCTGTCTGTCTCAGGGGTGTGGTCATATGAAAGGGGTATCAATTTACCTTTTTGGGAAACGATTGCTCTGAATAATGAAAACGCATCAAATAAATATATGAGAAGTGTAAATATGACATGAAGGGAGGGGAGTGGAATACTGGAGGGAAGGGAAATAAGTAAGGGGGGAGTAAAGATGGGAGGAGAGAGCTTAGGAGGCAGGTGGATGAGAGAAAAGGAGTAAGGAAAAGATGAAACGACACGAGATTAGAGGAGAATATGGGATTGGGAATAAAATCATGAGAATCAAAAGTACTGGATAAAAGAGATACGTCCTTCCATTTCATTCAACTTTTCCATTTGTTTAGTCACCTGTCTTTGAATATTGCTGATCAAAATTCTTTTAGAAAAACAGTCTTAATTCACATTTCATCAGTGTCAATACTGTTTGGACAATAAGTGTGCAAAAAGAAAAGAAAAGACTAAAAGTGATCAAAACACATCATATATAGGTGTTATAATCATCTATATTCAAATACCTGGAATCCCCAGCATTTGCCACATACAGTTTTTCACCAATAAATAAAGCAACATTGGAAGTACATCCCCCATCTATTTTGTAAGTCAATCTTTCTCGCCTTATTTGCTCATCCTATCAATTGCAAGGATTGGTCCTGGTTAGAACATCCACCAATAAATGAAATCATAAAGCTTTAAAATGAGCCACCCATATGCTATTGTTCTCCCTTTGATAGCCTTCAATTGATTGTTTTATAACCACAACAGACCTCTATACCTTGGGCATAATGTTTTCTCATTTTCATACCCCATGTCATAATTTCCCTAGAGTATCATTTCTTTGTTTAATGGTTGCACATGAGAAATCACATGAATACTGATAAAGCTAAAATGAAGAATCTTATTCTCAAGAGAATGAAACGTGGTCTGAGATGGAAAAATATAAACAGATCTATTACATAATGAGGCAATAAATGGCAGTACTACTAACCATTTCAAAAAATGCTTCCTCTAATGCCCCTATTATTAGTTTATCAATAGTTATGGATGAAACAACAGCTTCAGTTAGGATAGGAGACTGGGTAAGCTTTTCATCTGTCCCACAGGCTAAAAGGTCTTTGACAGCAGAGAGTTTTTCCATGATGTGAATATGTAGTGTATTGACTGCCATTAAACTGGCTCCTTCCCCTGCATGCCCATCAAATACACCAAAACAGGCATATGGAATCTTGATTCTAAGCTGTAAATAAGAAAATTAACATACACATTTCAGAAATATTGCACAATTCAAAAAATATCTGTATAATTCCACTAAGAAGCGAGATGGGATTTTCGATAAATGGTGAGTGTATTGTAATATTTACCAATGTCTGAGAGATCTATGACACATTTGCCTCCATATTGGTGGAATAAGTTGGTAAAATAGAGACAGTCATATAAAGACAGTGCATCACAGACTGCAATCTTTATAGTATGCATAGAAGTGTCATAACCCACATGGGCAAATCCAAGATTTTTTCAGTGGGTGGGGGGGGGGGGGGGGGTGGGGTGAGGGGGGTTTGCACCTCCTGTGCACACCCTTCCCCCTAGATCAGCCAGTGACCCCCATATATAAATGGGATGCTAAGGGGTGTGCTAGCCATATGCAATTCTAATCTCACCTCAGATGTGTTTTCTTCTTTTTCTGTATCCATGTTTTCATTTGTCACATTTTGTAGCTCAACATTCAAACAGAACATTCCAGCAAGTGCTTGGTCCTCATTCTTGTGCAATGTCTTGCCAGCATTTATAGTCCTAGTGGTAAAATATATTTATCTTATAGAAGAACACATAAAAGGGTATAATTTTCTGTAAAGTTTACTTCAGGTGCTGTTATAATATCATCAATTTAGGCAGATTTTAGAATTCATTGCACATCCTATATTTAATGGTTTTTAGTGATTTCTCCCCGCAGAAAACTTAAAATACCGTTTATGTAAGCATAAAATGAGGAATTTGCATGATATTTTGAAATAATCTTGACAAATTTATACAAAAATGCAAGCAATTAGCAAAAGATAAAATAATTAAACCAATAAAGAGGGAAAAAGTCACCAAGAAAACTTGTCAACTGGAATAAGATAAAGTATCATTACTTTCCTAATTATCCAAGCAACCAGAAAGTCCTGAAATGTTTGTGTTTGTGTTTGATTCACGCAATGGCAAATATACAATACAACGAATCATGAGTTTAGCTTAAATCAAATCAACTTCATTGTCTCAATATACCCAAAACAATAAGTCAGGAGTTAGGAGGATAATCCAATATTTGATCTTCGAAGTTTCGTTAAAGATAATTTAATTGACGGAAGATTTCTTATGATGCCCAAAAAAGACATAAATCTTTTAAGTTCCGGTTTCGGATCAGTACGTTTCAACCTATGTACAAGCTTGTGGATCGTATACTGCACTCTTGTACACATCACTATATGCTTCATATATAATTCACTATACCACATTTTCTTTGTTTTAAGGACTTTTTTCTTCGTTTAGTACTTTTTAATAAAAATCCCAGGAATAATTTAAAACGATGATCAGAGTATTGAAGCCTGATTGAGAATTTCTTAAATGCACAACTGTTCTAGAAGGTGTTGAATACATTAAAACTAAAAGCTCCTGTGTGGGGGATGGAAAAAATATCCTCGGCTCTTGGTTCTCGTTGACTAAAATATAGATATATAGTTAGATACTTACTCAGCATAGCCGGCATTAAGAGGTAGTTCTCTGTGGGGTATAAGTATAGGTCTAGCCTCGTGATCTGCTGATGCTTGCTCCGACTCTTCATCGAGTTGAAGAAACTCAGGTCTTCGATACGTGTATTTCTCTTCTAACTCCAGCATATCGTTGTACGATTGGAAAGTTATTCGTCTGTCTGGGGTTTGGCCTACGAAATAAGCAAATGCGTTTGCCGGTGTAATGTTGAATATCCGCTTCAATCCATTTAAAGACATTCTTTAGGGGGGTAAACTCTGATGGAATAGTGAAATTATATATTTTTAGAACCCCAAAACAGCAACCCGAAAAGAAAACACTTAGGCTTATGGGAGAAACCGCTGGACTGACAGCCTCGATCTCGTGGTTTGACCCGGAAGTGACAACTCCGTCCGAATTAGAGAAAAAAGCTACACTCAAGAGATTGAAATGTGATGTGAAATAAGAAAAAAGGGTTACTTTTATTGTATAATTATTTTATTGTCGTCTAATCTTTTTAACAAAAGCTAAATATTATGTTTACAGTATCTATCGTCTGGTAAGAAATCTCGCATTAAATTTTTTTTAAAACATTGCCAGAGTCGATTATTTAACAATTATTTGCCGAAGGCGAAGTGAATTTTGGGGAATAATTACCGAGCTATGAGGTAAATATTGATCCTCATATTCACTGAGCTTGAGGTGAATAATTGTTTTAGTAGAATTTAAGACTTGAATATCAGAGGGGGAAACGTTTAGTAGAGTTACTTCAGCTCTGCAAAACTTAGTCATAGTCACTTCTCAGGAAATACCTGTCTCATAATCACTGGTCGCTCGACCAATCAAAGCGCGCAAAACTCTATGTTCAAGTTTTATAAATATTTTATATTAAGCATTATTATACTTTCCATTGCACAACTTGAACTAATTATCAACGCCGTTTCTACGCTAGTCATAGAACTATTGCCTTTTTTATTCCAATATTATCCGTCAAGGCAGGGCGAATCTTTTATGATTGTGAAAAACTCACGGTAACGTGCCGTCACGGTGCTGTGTGAGAGCATTGATTGGATGAAAGATAAGGGTCCACTTTCACGAATTAATTCGCCAATCAGCAGTCAGCTTTAAAATATATCAGTTTCTACTAATCACTATCTACTATCTAAATCCTCTAGCATTTCCCAAACTAAGTATGGACACTGCCCTTATCAACAAAATTCGTATTAGCTGTGATTTGATACTGACGACCCATATGGAAGAATCACTTGGAGTAAGGTGATTGACGTCACCAATCATTACCGTGATCGTGCGCATGACGTATTTTTTACACTTATTTTAAGTCTGTTCTAATGACAATAAACATTCTTGTCACTATTGGCCGTGACTGTCAGCCAAGTAAGTAGATCCTATGATATTGCTGACTACTCATTACTATCTTATTGCCTTGAAGGCTACTGTCAACTTCCAAAGATTGAACAGGGAACCACAAGTCTTTGTTAACGCAACACAGGAGTTGTAACAAGTCTTGAAAGCAAGCTAAGGAAGTGCCATCATGTCCAACAGCGAGTTGATTTTTCTATTAAGCCAAGTCACTTGTTTGGGTAACAGACCTTCGACCCAT
Organism: Actinia tenebrosa; assembly: GCF_029948245.1. Taxonomy (NCBI): domain Eukaryota; kingdom Metazoa; phylum Cnidaria; class Anthozoa; order Actiniaria; family Actiniidae; genus Actinia; species Actinia tenebrosa. The sequence goes on from NW_028292583.1 coordinate 6,328,379, forward strand.
TGTTTGGGTAGCTTTGAGTAACCATATTTACAACCCAACAAAGCACCAGCTACTGAAGCATTGCACGTGGTGTGTCCACCCTGCATCACTAACTCACTAATAGTAGTCCTGGATGAATAAAAACAAAAGCAACAAACTTTAAGGTAGGAATTAATGGGTCACAATTATTTTAGATTTGCTGTCTTGAGTTATTGGGTATCCACAACCCTGTCTTGCAAAAGCAAGCTCGCCACTAAAGGTTGCTAATAATTCAAAACTGATTATATTTTGAAATTGTGATGTATTTCAGGATCCAAATGCTCACAAAAATGGCTAAAAAAATAAAACAAAAAAATGCTTTCAATGATTTAACATCCATCTCAAGACAGTCAGAACTTGGGACAGCAAATTCTGTCATTAAGAGAAAGTAAGAAACATCTTTATAGAACTGCTTTCATTTTGGAAACGGAAGTTGGAAGTTACATTCCAGCAATGAACAGTAGGGTGGGGTGGGGTGGGGGGGGGGGGGGGGGGGCTGAAATAGAACAAAGTTAGAAGAATATGCATGCAATAAGAGGATATTCTTACCTGTAGTCTTTCATTGACCTTAAACCAACAAGCCCAGCAGCAACAGTTTTAAAAGTGTAGTCTATCATTCTGGGCTCACACAGTTCTAAACTGAAAGAAGACAAAAAATGCCAATTAAACATCATGTTGTTTCATGGCCAACAGAGGAGCGAGAAAGTTGTTATCACTTACTCATCCCATGTTTCACATTTGAAATAATGATTGTAGTCCTTCTGATGATGTGCCTCTGTAAGAAAGCTTTCACTTCTTTCCTTAGCTTTATCAATCAGCTCCTCAAGAGATGTCTTGTCAGAAAGGTCATGGTGGCCCTAATAAGAACAAAAGTGGACAAAGTATAGGCATTGTAATTTGATAAAACAGGGCAGCAGGGGGGGGGGGGGGGGTCGGAAGCATGTTTGATGCATAAATATTTCTAAAATTCATGAGTCATGTATAAACCAATAAACCACATAAGAGTATAAAAGGTAAACCCAGAATTCATTAATCACACTAAATTTTGCTTTTTTTACTCATGCACTAATTCTTATTTTTAGACCAATTTATTCATGTCACACGCAATCCCTGTGATAATTAAAATGCATATCGCCATGATAATATAAGCTATTTTACAAACAAAATATGCATATCTCTCATTATCTGATCAGCCTTTTATGAAATTAATTTTAAAAATCTTAAATGCGTAAATTGACAAGATGGTATTTTATCATAGATTTAAGAAATGAAACCTACTTGAAGTATTAATGCAACCATGCTACTGAGTGCAACACAACTGGCAACACATCTGTAGAAGTAAGAAATACTTTTAACGATTGATGACGATAGCAATATGTATTCATAAATGAGATAAACGTGTCCATGACAGCCTACCCATGCTTGCATAAACTATGTTGACAACCTACTATCAACCTGCCATTACATTTTTTACTGACAACCTACCAACATCCAACTAAAAACCTAACAAATTACTGACATCCTACGAACAGCTGACACATACATACTGACACCCTAACAACACTAATTTGTTGTTGTTTTTTTAATAGAATTAATAAGATATACATATAGAATAGCTAAGCTCACTTGGGAGTTATACTTTTTAGTATTATCAATACGGATAGCTTCAATTTGATGTAAGTACACTTCATTTGAACTGAACCTAAATGAGATTAGCTATCATGAAAGAGAATTAAATACAAAGAATAAAATACTTGATATGCTTTACCTTGGATCATGATGTGTTGTTTTACATATTCTGATGGCATTGGAGGATATTTCAGCCAAGTCAAAGAAATGTGTCACACCTAGTACTGATGTTCTCATGACAGCACCATTGGAAGGAGACTCAAATGATTCCCAGACACTTCTTGCTGTGCCATGAGGATCACTAGTAAATGTAGGCTCACAAATAACCTAACAAAAGTTTATTATTAGGCACATTCATACAATACGGGCAAATTATGACATAACACTAATTGTTCTTATCATTTTTAATTAAAAACAGTTCTGCCTGAAATGCTTCTTATAATGGATACCTGTAGGTGAATATAAATTTCTTTTTCAGTTTTGGATAGGAAAGAAAAAAATTGTCATATCATGATTTTAAAATCAATGGGAAATGTTTTCTTGCTGCTGAGTTTATGAAAATATATATCCGTGCAATATGGTGGAGGGGTAGCCTGTATAGAGCCACCTCGCATCCCCCCAATAACACTTCTTAGTTTGAAGTGTGGGGGAGGTGTGGAGGGGGGAAGAAGGGTGGGAAAATGTTTAGTAAATAGGTTAGAAGGTAATGAGCTTGAAACTTTACCTTAGCTAAGGTTCCCCTGACTCCTCTACCGACAGAATCTCCTAGTTCTGGAAATCCATGTTTACACCAGGCAAGAAGAACTTTGGCAAATTCTAATTCATCCACAACACCAGCCCAACTAATAATAGTCTCTAATAACAATATCTAGAGAGAGAAAATAAATAGATGAATGAAAATTCTGCTACATTTACTATAAGCCACATAAATATCAATTGCATAAAATATTGTTAATAAGCAGGCCTTTTTTAGAAACTAAAATGGCAGTTAATTGACCATGGTAGATCAATCGAATAACCACAAGACATAGCTTTGTGGTGTAAATTCCTGGATCAATGTCAAATGAATAAAATAAGTAACTGTATTGACATCTGTTGTACCAAGTAAATTAGCTTAGGCCATACATCAGAGTAGAGTAGATCCATGCCATGAATTTTTCACATGAAACCTGTACCAGTGATAATCTTTCTTTATTATGCCCCCCACCCCCCCAGTCCCTTGCACCTCATTATTCATGATCTGTGCTTGTTGCTTGAGTTAGCATGTACAACTTTGCTAGTACAACTAGTATTCTTTACACGTTGTGAAATCTGCCTTGAGCAAGGAATACAGAAAGCTGTTACTTACTGTTTGATCAAATGTGTCTGTCCAGTCACCTTTTTGCCACTTTGACCGGTGTCTGTCCATAATCATACAATCATAATTCAAGTCCTGTTCCTCATAGTGGAATCTACACTCATCTGGAAGCATAAACTCAGTACAGAGCCCAATGGCATCACCTATGGCTGCACCATAAAGACAGCCAACAATCTTATCAACCAGTTCATCTGGGGGTAGTGCGGTACCATCCAGTGGAGGTCGTAAGGGTGTTTTAATTCTGCTAGTAGCATTAATATTTGTTTGTGCTTGAACATACTGCACTCTAGCAGTATCTGGGTTACTGTGCGCCGATAATAACACATCACCTCTGATCCGTGGAAATTTGTTGATTGAACTAGTCTGTTTATCAGGCTTTGATGGACAGTTTTTTTGGAAATGAGCCAGGATCATGTCTGAACCTTGGTTGCAAATCTGCTGAGGTGGATCCTTGCACTTGTTAAAAATTGCTAAAATTAGTGTTAGACTCGTTGCTTCCCCCAATGATGCTGGAAGAGTCACTAGTTCGTTATAACTAACATTTAAGCTTTTGAGCTTTGGTAAATGGCCAATATTGTTCGGCAAATGAGAAAGCTGATTATGTGATAAATCAGCCTTTTCCAGTCTTATTAAGTAACAGAATGAATCTGGTAATTCCTTCAATTGATTATTATTTATTAGTAAAGTTTGAAGATGGAATAAGTAACCAAATGACTCTGGCAGATAAGACACTCTGTTGTAGCTCAAGTCTAAATATACAAGATGTGGCAGATATGTGGAGAGTTCATAAGGAATCACTGAAATACAGTTGCAAGACAAGTTGATTTTCTCATAAAATGATGTACTGTAGATGTTGACAAGATCATCAGGGATCTCATGGAGAGCTTCTGGGTCATCTTCACTTAGGTGCTGAAATGAAAGGATACATATAATTAATACACACATATAAGCTTGCAATCATTCTAAACCAATCACAGTTCATGAGCTATTTTCACCTGTGTGGAATACTGAGCTGAATGCTAATAATGCTATTAAGAAGGTTATATCTTATAAAATACGCACAAACATGCAGAAAATATCATCCAACCAATTAACGGTGTTAAATTAAGTCCTAAATCAAAACGATGCAATAAGACTTCGGATAGAGTAGACCCTAATAGTGAAGGTTACATAGCTGTTTTTGGAAAAGGAATCTAAGCTTTTAAGATAACTTATTACGTTTTTATGGTGACATGCATGTGATACCATTTACCGACAGCTGATTTAGAGAATATAGTGCTTTCGGGAATCAGATCAAATCAAAAGCACAAGCTACAACAGACTAAACTACTGTTTTATTTTATCTATATCATCGTCAAAACTTGAATAATTGATATATTTGACTTACTTTCTGGTATTGCTCGTAAGTTAAGGCGCGACTGAGGTCGAGTTCGCGGGAACAGCTACCATCGAGATGTCCAATGTTCACTTTAGCCACAGACTCTAGGTTACCCATTGTATATACTTTACAATACCAATGTTATTTTACTTAAAATCCATATTTATTTGGATACCCTTCTGCGAAAGACACAAGCAGTCCACAACAAACCCGATTTTTATTAGGTAAATACTTCATGTACTACATATGAGTTGTACTGAGTGATGTCTTGTGGGTAGTACAACAGGGATCCCAATTCAAATAAAAATAAAATCGGGGAAAAAAGTAAAAAACGAATAAAAAATGAGTAAAAATGCAGTAAGAATTTCATTTTGATATTTCGAGTGTGAAGTCAATCATATTTGAAAAATGACTTCCAGGTGCTAAAATAAAAACAGCTTCTATAAATAATTTCTTACTTTTATTCATGATGGCAGTATTTTTATGCAAAGCTATAATTCTTTCAGTTGGAAGTTAAATTATTAAGAATATTTTTCGAACATTTTTCTTGTTTTTCTTTAACGGCTTTTGTGAGACCAGTAAAAGTCTTGCACCCAACACGCTCGGCAGTCCGGGTTACCTGTGGTCAGTTGGAGAATCAAAGCGAGGCTTGTGATGAATCACCAAATTCAACCAAATCAAAATGGCAGGCAACATCTGACAATAAGGAAGATATAAAGAACGTCGAAGACACATCAAATATATCCTCAGTAGATAATGGTATGGCGTTGAATTTGGCACATAGGGATAACTTATTCAAAGTTTTCTTAGGTGCTTCAAGTTATTTTGTTTCTGACAGTAGTATAAGTTAAATAATTTTGACAATTTATTGGAAGCTTCTTTTACTTACGTCAGTTTATGATAGGATGTCAAAGTAGACCCTCTGTTACCTTCTAACCATTACTTTCTTGGATTCCTATTTCAATTTATATTCTCTATAGTAACTTATGTTTACTATATTGTACATTATTAGTCATTTATTTGTTATATTCATGCATCATTTGGTGTTTGTAAATATCCACTTGGCTCGCGTTGATGAATTATGAATTTTAACAAATTATTAATAATTAAATAATTTAACCTTTACTTTTAGCAATATGTATTAATCTTAATTTTAGACAGTAATCTTTGACTTGCTATTTTGCTAATATAGTCATAGGATGACGAAATTTTCTTAAGAATTACAAATGAGTTCTGTGTGGAAAATCCCAGCTGTTTCCGTTTTATCGAAGCTCTATTAAATTTGATAAAGGTACTTTTAGGAATACAATTCAATAAGAAAACTAGTTGTAAAAGACATCGCTATCATCTTGACAAAATCATCAGGTCTAATGAAAACTCTACTATATGTAAATATAGCTAAAGCAAGTGTGAAAGTTCAATGAATAACAATGAAATAGATTAAATCAAGTGGAAAATGACAATAAAAGCACAAAACATAAGTTTGACTAGGTACGTTTATAAATAAAAAAAATGCAGAAAGTTTAAGTTGGTATTTCTGTGAAACCACACAGGGAGCCCAATTCAATTCTCACAATTTTATCCTTTGAAATATAAGTTGAAAAAATGCCTGTGTTTGCAAAGGTCACAACATTACTATAAAAGCATAAAAATGTAAAAGGGTTTGCTTTCTAATTTATCATTTTTATGTAACTTTTCTCTATAGAAAAGGATTTAGACATGGATATCAAAAAAGAAACAGAAACAGAAACGCAAGAAAAACCAAATGAAAATCACGAATCTCAGAGTGATATTGACCAATCAGATGACGAACATCTAATGGTGATAGAAACACCTGAAGGACTTACAATTGTAGAGAATGCTTCTTGTGGTTGTAGTGGGCATGATCACAGACATGATGATGTAGAACTTCCTGTAGGTGTGTATATACAATGAAACATCGAACTGTGGAATAGGCCTGAGATTTTTTATGACAGCCAAGCCCACCTTTCGTATGATCATTTGCATTGACGGGTTCCAAACATTCCATGTGTATATGATCAAAGTCACTGGCTCCATTTTGAATACATATACATGTTGAATGTTTGAAACCAATCAATGAAAATGGGTGGAGCAATCAAAGGTAAAGTACCTATATTTAACGTCGGTAAGTTCCTTCAGTTGAAATTCAACTGCTATCAATGGAAGCCGACGGTGTGCACTTTACCCAATTATGATCAATGATTAATATCATATAAAAGTGGGTTTGGTTGTCATAACAGATCGCAGGCATATTCACAGATGAGTGATTTTCGTCTTATACAGTGTAAAATATTAGCACTTGTTAATTTTATTATGATTTTTATTTGTTATTATTATTGCTCAATGCAATATTAATAATACGTCTATATTTTACTTTTAAGAAGTGAAATCTTCAATTTATCATTGTGTAGGCATGCTTTACTTTAGAAGGTTTTAATTGATATTAAATCTTTGTTGTGATTTAGATGATGAAAATGCACCAGCAACAGATGAGTCGTCAGAGGCTGCCCTGGATGCTAGCACACCTGAAGAAATGATTGAAAAATTAATAGACATGAGACAACATGAGGTTTTAGACCTACCTGAAACAGTGACAAAGCTCGTAACTCCGGCTGGCTGTATTGTTTACCTGATTGGAACTGCTCATTTTAGTAAAGAAAGTCCAGAAGATGTAGCGAAGGTAAAATAACTCCAATTGTGTCCTTTTATCTTTTCATACTCTTTGTAATATGTCTATTAATTTAATCATTTTTTATAGCACCATTCTACCATTCATTCTTCCTTCAACCTGCTCTTCTATAATATTATTCATTCGTTTATTTTGTCCATCCCATATCTATTTTTCATTACCATATACTTATCAATTCATCCATCCTATTATGAAACAAGTTGACTAATCTAAAAAATATATATACAGTATAATGCGTTTACCACTCCTGGGTGGACGGCTTAATGCCTAACAGGCTTTGTGACCCAATTGATAAGGCAGCCAGCTAGATCGAATTAGGATTTAGAAGTTGATTTTTGTGGAGGGAGGAAAAGCTGGAGAACCTGGAGAAAAAACCCTCAAAGCATAGGAGAGAACCAACAAACAACTCTACTCACATATTATGACACCAAGACTCGCAAGGCTCAAACCGGGGTCGTATTGGTGAGAGGTGGAGCATTAGCAGCGCATGCCACCCTGTTATAATTTGAGGTGTTTGGATTTTTGCTTTAATTTCAAAATGGTTGCAACCTGCCCATTTATTTATTTAATCATTCTTTTTCTTTCATTTGAAATTTTTGTTTTCTACAGACAATCCAAGCGGTGAAGCCTGATGTAGTTGTAGTAGAGCTATGTAAAAGTAGAGTTGATATACTCAAGTATGATGAAGAATTCCTTCTACGAGAAGCAAAAAATATTGACATGCAAAAGTTAAAGTTTGCTATAAAACAGGTATAATAAAGCACCTTCATCAGTACATTTACCTTATTCAATACACCTAATTCATCTTGGTGTAATGTTTACCCTAATTCATCTTGGTGTAATGTAGACCATGTTTATTCATTAGAGAATAAAATTCTTTGTTTGAGTTGTATACATGTGTCTTTCCATGCACTGCCTTTAAACAATTACACTCTTGGGAATGTCACATGGTCTGATATTGGAAAACTTTGTACCAAGACGAATAAGGTCTATTGTGGGCACATTATTGAATATAAAATGTGTCAACTGTTATAAACCTATCCATTGGATTGTGCAGAAAACTGGTAACGAGGAGGACACACGCTTAATGATGGGGCTGGTTTAGGGTTTTCCAAAGGAAAACATTTGGCCATTTTTTTACCCATTTGTTGCACAACATAACTACTGAAAAACCCAGCTATTGCTTTTACCTTTTGCTATAACAAACAAAGAAATGAACCAATTTATGTTCTCATATACCTTTTTATCTTGGGCATAATCAGTTTTCCAATTTCAGAATATGTGTCATTCTCTTAAGAATAAGATTCTTTGTTTGAGTTGGATCTGGATCTGGTCTGAAATGGGAAAACATTACACCCAAGGTATTAAAGAGATCTATTTACAGCTGTAATAACAGGAGCTTTAATTCATTGATCCTCATGTTTGTTCAGAGTGGTGTTGTGGGTGGCGTAATGCAGGTCCTTTTGTTAAGTATGTCAGCACACATTACAAAACAACTAGGAATGGCTCCTGGAGGGGAATTCAGAGCAGCATATAATGAGGTACCAATGTTCATAGTAAACATTATTTATAATATTTTTTTAGAGAATACCAATGGTCCCTTCTTGAGAATATCTTGGTGTCTGAAGGCTAACATGGAAATACAAAAGAAACCACACTTTTTCTCTATAGAATTTGTGGCTTTTTTTTTTTTTTTTTGTATTTTCATGTTAGCTTCGTAATCAAGACAATTAAGGGGTCCAATTATTACACTTGCAGACTGGCCTTAAAGTAATCCTTTGTATTAATTAATTAATATAACAATTTTAGGCCAAGAAAATCCCAGGTTGTCAAATTCATCTTGGTGATAGACCTATTCAGGTAATTATCTACTTTAAGCAAATTATTTCTTTTACCAGTATTTTTAAATTAAAAATGTATATAAATATACTGGGTATGTATATTTTAAAAGGTGTTTTTTGTATGAGTGGGAAACAATACAGCAAATCCATACAGTAATCAAACTGTAGTTATGCCCTACAATAACTGAACGTACATGTTGTGACAAAATGGGATGCCATTTTAATGTCACAGTCATACCATGTAAGTGATGTAAGTAGAACCATATGTTTTTCCACTTGTATAAAAGCATTTCCCCACTGTTTTATTGATCATTAATTTTGAAGGTAACCTTATCAAGAGCAATGTCAGCTCTTAGTTTATGGCAGAAGACAAAGCTTGCCTGGCACTTACTAACCTCAAAACAGCCTATCAGGTATATTATAATATAATTATATCATTTTTTTTTCTGATCCTTTTATTCATAAATTTATATTCTATATCTTGGATAATTCATTAGTTGGGTTTCCTACCTAGAGATAGGTTGTAGTTGAGCCATATGTTTAAACTTTAGTTCATAGAGCATTCCATGGGATAGTCAATCCAACAGAGTAGGCAGCAATGCTTGTTTGAATTCAGTTGTGCTCATAAATCTTTCTTTGTTATTTAAGCAAAGAAGATGTAGAAAGATGTAAACAGAAGGACCTTTTAGCTGAGATGTTGGCTGAAATGACTGGAGACTTTCCATTACTTTATAAAGTGTTTGTGTCAGAGCGAGACCAATACCTTGCAAAATCACTGAGACTATCAGCGATGCCTATAGCTGTGCATAATCAAGAGGGAGGTTTGTAAATTTCAGAATAGCCCCTTACATGTCCCGATAGACTGTGAGTGAATATAATACTTTCCAGTCTGTGGATGCAGGTGGGTGGCAGAGTGGTGACAGCTCTTTCCTCCACCAAGAGGAACCAGGTTTTAGTTGTTTGTTGGTTCTCTCCTGTGCTTCAAGGGTTTTTCTCCCATTTTTCTTCCCTCCACAAAAATAAACCTTTAAATTCCTATTCGATTTTTCAGTAGCCTTGTCAAATGGGTTACAAAACCTGTTAGGTTTTCTGTTCATCATGAAGTGGTAAATTTGATTAGCTAGGGGGAAGCAACCTTTTTCACTCTTACAGGGGATAATTGTGTACTTCATTACCAGCAGACATGTGTGGGTCGACTGTTGGTCAACAGTTGCCCAACTATTGGCAGTGTCTTGACCGAGTGTGGAACCCTGAGCGTTGGCTGACTATCACAAAGTATACGATTACCCTTACAGGGTTATGCCCCTATTGAGAACCTGGAACGTTTTGTTCATGTGGATCATGCAAAGTTTGTCTGCCACCTTTTGTTTACCCATCAAGCAAGTATCTAATCAGATTATTGTTTCTTTGACAGAATATCAGGGTACAATACCCAGTGTTGTTGTAGGTGTAGTAGGAATCGGTCATACAGTAGGAATAAAGGAAAACTTTGACAAGGATATTGACATTCAAGAATTACTCAGGTAAACCATTCATGTTGTGTTTATAATATGGTCATATAGCTATGCATGCTCTGATGTTTGAGGAATATGTTGTATTAGTGAATGAAGTATGGTGCTGGCACTGATCTGTGCATGTAGCCTCTTTGTCAGGAAGTTTAAATAAGCAGCTTTAAAACTCTCACTTCTGGTTTCTTGGGTGTCCTCCGTAATGCATCACACAACACTTTTGATGATGTGCAACCCTAATAACATCTGCCTAGGAGGCTAGGATTTTGGGTTGAATTCCTGGAATTAAGTCAATCTTCCTGCATAGCTTCAAAGCATGTTTGCTTCACAGTGCATACATACATGTAGACATAATTGCATGTTTTCTATTGTTTAAACATAAACCAGATTGCACTTTCTATTGTACTTACTGATATTCGTTTTTCAGTCTCTTACAGAGTTCCAAAACCAAGCAAAACAAGCCAATTGGTAAAGTTTTCAATTAAAGCATTATTTGGTGTTTTTCTTGCCTGGGGAACTTACAAAATATTAAAATGGACCACTGTTACTGAATACATCTATATACCATGGTATAATTGAATATTAGAAAAATATTTTTCCATTGAGAATCTCTGATACACAGAAACTTAGAGTACCAAAGCCAGTGTGATGTCATCAAATTCCAAGTGGATTGTCATGTACTGTTTAATAAACTCGCAGGAATCGTTTTATCAGGATTTAAAAACATGAGGCTTAGCAGAGTGTTTTTAGACCTAATAAAACAGGATCTGCGAGTTTATTGAACGGCTTCAAAAACTGATGATGTATGTTCTCATATTGTACTGAATTCTTTACGAAATGAACCAAGTTTGATGGAGAAAATCCAAGTTAAAGCTTATGCAAATGAAGACGAATCTATATCAGATATAAAATCACCTTCAAGGTCATGATTTCTATTGTGTTTCCTTCGTGAAATATTAATGAGTTCTTGAAGTTTAAATAGAACTCAGCATTACCTACATTTGGCAGATGTATAAATGAAGATATTAGACATCATTTTGCCTTATTTTACTCTGGATCCAATTTATTAGATCCACCACCAAATAAGAGAAAATGTCAAGGGATATTGTTGCATTCAATTACCTATATCTCAGCTATTTTTCACTCTATCACTTTGAAATTCCACATTATATCATAATGCAGTTTCTGTTCACCAAAATCGTAAAGCTCTTCAAAAAATAATTTTATGACTTCATCACTTTCTTGGTACTATATTTGAGGTTAGATTAGGGGGGTTAGGGAAAGGCAAGCCAAGAGAGGATGCCTAAGCAGGCTTGCCTTGGAGTTTGAGTTTGGCTTATGGACATAAGAGGATGGACAGAAAGACAGACTAGCAGACAAATAAACAGACAAACAGTAACATAAGTTTAACCTGCCTCATGGAATCCTATGCAGTAGTTAAAGGACTTCTAAATATTCAACATCACTACTCCAGCCTTTTACCACATTGGCACTCCTTTTCTTTATCCCTACCTACCCCCTAATGCTGTTGTGCCAGCTTCAATTGACACCGAATTAAATTATCCCATATATTATCATATTTATTAAAGATAAATGTTAGAAGATGTATTATTTAAATTATGCCAAAGAATTCTTCGTAACGGTAAATTTTAGCAGTTTTTTGTTTTGTTTAACTAGGTTATTAATTTTATTGAATATTTTTTAAATGGCAATCCTTAAATACTTTTAAAATGTAAAACAAATATACTTGTACTAATGTAGCTGTAAGAACACCTTTTGACACTTTAGATTAATATCTGTTACTGTAATGTTGATATTTTTATGTCAACCTCTCTGACAACGATTCTCGTTCAGTTATCTGGCGAATCCATCATCATCCTTTTTTCCCCAACAATGCCAACAATTTTATCAATAAGGTAACATTAATAGTAATGTTGGTAAGATAATTCTAAATAAACAAGTACTAGTTATTATCAGTGTTGTGTTATTCTATTTCATTTCCAGTATTCAATTCATTCTCTTCTTGTTATTATAGTACACCAAATGCTAAGAGAATGGTTAATAAGATATAAGACTAAGTACACACAAAGCCAAGGGGATTATTAATAAAATATGAGTACACCCAAAGCTAAGAGAATAATAATTAATAAGTAGGTAGCTTCCCTGATTGATTGATCGAAGGATATGATGATGATGATGATGATGATGATGATAATAGTCTTTATTTAAAGAGGGAAAAACGATGAATAAATGGATACATAGTTAATGGAAGGAATGGTTAGGAATTGTTCTATGTTTTTGTTCGACTTTATCCATTGTTATATGACGTTGACCCTGGACAGAGAAAGAAACGTTGCTCCGTTTGTTCATAGTTTTCGGGAATATAGAAGTTTTTAACCCTAAAAAACGTTCTAAAATACTTGTTATTTGTTAGTTAATCCTATATGATTAATACAAATTGTTTATTGAAAAGGAAATTGCCTTTTTTCATGCTTTCCTATTTATCATCTTGTAACTTAACTGTATCTGCGCGGAAATATCTATTCGCATGGTTTTTGGTCATCGAATGAAAGTTTTCACTTTCAAAATGTTCATACATGAAAATAATAAGGAAATGAGTATTTTCAGCCATACTTGCTTTGGTCCATTGTGCAGGGTCCGTATACGTGATGGTACGGTTCAACATCAAACGCATAACGATAGCTTTGTTCAAGATTACTCTTGCTTTGTTCTACAAAGTTTTCAAACCATTCCGCTCCATTATCATGACGGATAGGACTATAGATGGATGAATTATCAAATGAATGATTGCATTGATCAGTTTAGCATCTAGAAGTCTTCGTACTGCACAAGGATAAAATTGCAAAGGACAGGCTCGATGGATAGGGAGTGAGTAAGAGCTAGGAACTAACCATTTTTGGTGATGTGTACCTAATACATTAATTTCAACTCTTAGCCTCCTTCCACTTTTAGTTTTATACTGATTGTATACAGTTTCTTCTATTTTCTACTCTAAGCATTCGTACTCAAGAGGTTTGCTAAATAGACCATGGATCACTCACCTCCTTACGTCATACGTCTTACGTCGTTACGTCATACTGCTTGCTATTTATCGCGTGACTTTTTGGAATTGCATGGAGGACAATATTTATGTCAACTTGCAACTGTAAAACATGTGACTACTATTTCATTTCTACGGCCGGAAACCGGAAATCAAGAAACACATACAACCTTTGAGATCCTCCACCCTTTCAAATGATAATTGCCTCCCACCCCAGTCAGATATTTTTGGAAGTTGAATGACGTAAATAACAGGCGATCCGTAAAAGCGTCTGTATAGGAGGCTATAAATACTGATCAAGTCCTCAACGTTTGTAAAAAGGCACTTAAATGTAAACGCCCCAATTTTTGAAAGTCCAAATGATTGAAGTATTTGAGGATAATATGACTCAATTATGACCCTATGTAAACATGATTAGTGAAAGAAAATTTAGCCTGGGAGCCACTTGCAGATGAGAAATTTTGGTTTAAGAGCAAAAAGAACAATAGGGTTGAGTAAATGACGGCATTTACTCACAATTTAGATGCTGAATAAATTGATTATATTTATCCGCCACTTTTTACTGTTAAGAAAATACGTTGCTTGGCTATTATTGGGGCCATATAGATAATTTTAAACAAGTTTCAAGTCATTTCCAATTTTCATCCAAGTGCCCCTTTACACTGTAAGGAAATCCCTGAGTACAAACTTAATCCAGAGGCGGCGGAGCCCTTTCAATCGTGGGGGGCTCATTTTTAAAATTTCCTAAATACATTAAACGTTGAAACGAAATGTGAGTATTTGCGTGGCTGAAAGAGTGTGTCGCGTATTTTTGTAGATTATTTTTCAGTCTGGAAAATATTGTCCGCATAAAAGTACCGCGTCTCGATCTTTAATTGGTTAACATTTGAATGGCTTTCCTGTAATGATTGTTGATACATTTTGGTCGACTTTTCAAACATTTATATTATGTTGCTTTTCGTTAAATATAAAAAGAAACAACAACAGATCTAGTTTTGAATTCTTTCCGTTTATCCTTATTAAAAATATTTTATGACTCTACCCCGGAGATTCTACCTCAAAACGTAGGGGGTCTCAGCCTCCCTATAATTTTACGTGGAGGGGCAGGAGCCCACCGAGCCCCTTGGCTCCGCCGCCTCTGTGATTCAAAGAAACGACGACACTTTTTAGTTTGCTCTAAAAAGTGTCGTTATTTCTTGGAAATCTATTTAGAAATAAATAGCGTCAACATGATTAACCGGGGAATAACACTATTGAATGTCATCTGTCATCCACGTGAAATACTTGTTGATCTTTTATATCCTTTTTTACTATTTTTTATTTATCTTTGGAGCCTGGCGTGCGTAGTCGACTTGATGTGCATTTTATCAAGGATTAGGAGTGATAATAAAGCGGAAAACGATTATAAAAGGTCATTTGGGTAGGGCTTCATGACGTAACCACTTGAGCCGTATGCAGAATGCTATAAGAGGAACAAACAACACTTGGCTGTATATTCATTGTAGTTGGTTTCAAAAATGACCGAAAAGTCTGCAGATTTCTATAAAGCTGTTAACAGCGCGTATGCTGCTAAGAAATTGGCATTCTTCAACAAGCGAGTTCAACAGAAAACTGTCAAACTTAGTGAAGAGAGTAAACCGAAGGAAGTCAAGCGATACCTAAAGACCATGACTAAGTCTAAGTTTCGCGGTGACGATAAAATCAGTGAGAATAATCGTGTCAAGTTGGGTGAAATCATAAAAAAATTAAACTCACTGATCGAAGCTGGAAAAGCCTTCTCAAACGAGGCGCAAATGAGCATTGAAGAGCTTGCGGAACTTCGCTCCCGAAACGAAAACAACGAAGGAAGTGACGACGCATACAGGGAAAAAATCAAGCATGACTATCAGGCATTCCTGAATACGAGAGAATGCGTTATCCAGAAGATCGAAAAGACGAAAGAAACAAAAAAACCATTAAAACAAATTTCTCCCTTGGGGCATGATGAGTTCTGGGGAACAAGACAGCAGCTCCGGTCTGGCAAGGTCGTTGGTGACATGCTAGGTGGATTGGATCCGGTGTTTGGAGTGTTATTGAACCCAACAGGTAAAGCAGACTAATGTTGTCGTTTCCTTGCAAAATGATGCTTTTCATAGCCTTAATACGAAATTATAGAATATGATCTTCGAGAACTTGAGTGTGGGCTACTGGGAACTGAATTCTGAGACGGGGTTACTGTTAGCCTGCGATCCGGCCGGTATACTGGATTACTAGTAATTATACCGGATGGACGCAGCTAGTTTCGTGGGCCTTAAACGGTATATGGCACGTTGACGTAAGATCATCCGGAATCATTTCGTTACCAGATAGGGGATAAAAGATCTAAATTAAAGTACTTTTAATAAAATTCAAATAGAAATTGTTAGAGTGCTCGCACTAAACCCGTGAAACAAATACTATATTTTTAGTGCTAAATAGCATAGTGATAATCAAACAATAGAAAACAAAGGATTCTGTATGAATTACTACTAATTAGTACTAAATGTTATTCACGGGTTTAGTGCGTGCACTCTACTGTAGTGGGTTAGAAGAGTTAAAACTCAGTTATAAGAAGACACTTAGCATTTATATTAGCCTGCGTTCCATCCCGCATTTTCTTTCGTACTTTACGAAGAAAGTTCCGGATGTGACGCAGGCTATATTTATATTGACTTCTAGGATTTTTACATGTAACTGCTGCTCAAAATTTGACCCTCCCCCCGCCCCGGCTACGCCCCTGAAAACCAAAAGAGGTCTGGAGCGGATAAAACTGCAGAAAAGAAAAAGAATAGAAGGAAACCATGAAGATTTTGATTTCAACTCCAGTAAAAAGTATTTGACGCTTGAGTGAATTTCCTCAAAGGAAAACTAAGTTGCCTCATGAATAAAAATGATATATCACAAAGTCGTCTGAAAGATGGCTCAAAACGTTCTTTCGTTTTTTTTGGATTTCTTTCAGGTGGTCGCATCGGGAAAGGAGACTCAGAGAGATTGCACAAGGTGTTTTATAAAGAAGAAGAACCCTTGGCATATCACGCAGCAGTTCACGATGCATTTGGATACTTGATTCAATACCATGAACTTGGACCCGGATACAACTACCTAAACACGAGATGGACGTTCTTCAGAAAGGAGTCACCCATGGCTTGCCAAACGGCTGGAATTAAATTTTGGAGGAAAGTTTTGAAAAGATCTCCCGTGGAAAAAAGAATTTTAATCTCTTATATCAGGCATATACAGCATATTAGTATGTTATGATCGATTATTTGTATCAAATAAATATGTAACTAATTAGCTGATGTTCCGGATCATTCACTCCCGTGATCCCGAGCTAGCCTTCGATGTGACAATGTAATGGAATTGAATTTTGGAGGAAAGTTTTGAAAAGATCTCCCGTGAAAAAAGAATTTTAATGTTTTATATCAGGCATATACAGCATATTAGTATGTCATAATCAATTATTTTTATCAAATACTATGTGACATGTAATCTAGGGTTCCCGTATTTACCCGACTTAACGCGGGGTACGGGTCCCGAATTAACGCCGGGTTGGAATAAAAGCCGGGTGAACATATATATTTCAAACTATAAGCCGATTTCTCGCATATATTCATTTACCATATCTTTCTTGTTAGATAGTTAAATATATGTTAAAGCAATAAAGGCTCAGATATACCCTGGAAAAAAGCCTCATTATTATAGAAGCGGGGTCCTGAATAAATGCCGAGTTCGAACCCGTTTCAACTAAGGCCGGGATTCCAAAGACTCCGGGTCAACGAGGTCCAGTCACGGTGTGCGACAAACGCAGACTGCAGACCGCAGACTGCAGACCAGAAAGAAGTATCAAAAATAACTGTAGAAAAAACACTCGAACAACCTATTAAAACAACGAAACAGTGAGACAAAACATAAATATAGTAAAAATACCGACAATATGGGGTAAGTTTTAAATATACGCCTGGGGCCGGCATTTTATCAAGTAAATACTTAACATTAGCATTCAAATAACTACAATAAAGTTGTGATTAAACAAATACGTTGGATATTTATATTCAGGCTGAAAATTCGGTAGAACATTTTAATAGCGTTGAGCTTTGTCATGTGACCGCTTGATATAATTGCAGCAGTCTGCGATTGCGTTAGTATCAAGAACCGTTAAAGGGCCACTTGGACGAAAATCGCTCCAAAATTAAAACTCTTTCATTCGAGCTGGAACTTTGCTGAAATAATCTAGGATACATTAAGAACCACCCACTGGAATATCTTTCTGATATTCGAAAGGAAAGGGCCAAAATTTTACGATTTATTTTCGTCCGCCATTAATTTCTTTGAATCACAGAATTCGACTCAAGAAGACTGGCACGAGTACTTATGACGTCATTTACTCAACCCAAACCAAAACATTGGTGGGTAATGTATGTGCCATGTTCGTAAAACTCGGTTTATTTGGTTTATTCAGAAAATATATAATGTTTCATTCGGTTTCCTAACTACTATATGACCAAACAATGTCTAGGCGCTGAAATTTTTCAGTTTCAATAATACTGACGATCATAATTCGAAAATTTCAATACATCTCGGCAAGCCAAGAATCACAACAAAGTAGGACGCATGGACGAGATTCTAGCGGTTCCATCGCGCGAAGTGACTGAGATATTCGGGATTCGAATCATTTTAAGGATAACAATTTTTCAAGGTATATTTACATACAAGGGCAAAGAACAACCCCACAATTTGGGTCCGCGAGACATCCGACACAATGAAAGAAAAACCTACGAGCTGAGTGACAGACGCCGCTGTCGCGCGAGTAATAAATAAGAAACCTTTGACATGTTCTATTACAAAGATGATATTAGATAATCGTATGTTTGTACCTATTCAATGCATAATAAACATTTTGAAGCAAATAATGACCGTTCTGTAGTAAATCAGCTAGGAGAATTACGAGATCACATTCTAAATTATTCGGCACATAGATCTAAGTATATTGTCACAAATCTTTATATCACAACGCAGAATTCAAAAGGCAATCGGTTGTTTTCATAACATCAATCACTATTAGATTACATTGAAACTTCAAATTTAAGATCTTTATATCATGGACAGTAGGTAGCAAATACAAATAATGAAATGAACGTAAGGAATTTTTATGAAAACCTCTTCCTAAGCATTGCTTCTTCTTCTAGTTCGGCTTCATCTTCATACATTATAATTTATGGTTCTAACTCTTCAGGATTGACAAAGCGAGCGTCCAAAGGAGTTTCCATCATATTTGAAGAGGTATCAAAGGTTTAAAAAAAGTCTGTTTAGAGATTCTTTTCACGATAACGCGTTTAAAACATCAAATAAACTTCAGGTAATTTAACAAGAAATGTATAGTCAAAACGACGCTAACATGACAGTGTTGAGTAAATGACGTCACAGCGTAAAACTGCTGTACATAATGACTCGTTGGCCGTGACACAAAGAAATTAATGGCGGACGAAAATAAATCGTAAAATTTTGGCCCTTCCCTTTCGAATATTAGAAAGATATTTCAGTGAGAGGTTCTTAATGTGTTCAAGATTATTTCAGCAAAGTTCCAGCTCGAATGAAAGAGTTTTAATTTTGGAACAATTTTCGTCCAAGTGGCCCTTTAAAAGTTTTCATAATATTTTCATTTCAAAATAAAATGCTATTCCAATTTTATCGTACCTGACGCAGGTAGCACATGGTTTGAAAGTATTTGATTTTAGACAATGACTTTGACATGTGCAGGGGGACTAGCTCAAATGGTAGAGCGCTCGCTTAGCATGCGAGAGGTACCGGGATCGATACCCGGGTTCTCCAGGTCGAATCCTTTTTTTCAAAAAGCTAATTTCTAGTTTTTGCCTAACGCGAGTATTTTTCTCTACATTTTAACTTGGATTCGATTAATTTGTCTGTCATGAATTAAACAACAACAACAAAAAAAAAACCTTAAAAAGATGAAGAAGCTTTTCAAATCAAAAATTATCTCAACTTGCAATACTGAGGATCAAAACTTTCTCCAAATTTTTGTAAGCTGTAAAAGAAAAAGATAAGATAAAATGTAAGTATATGACATTTGTAAAAATATCCTATATCTGTCTTTTAAAAAACAGTCAAAATAATTCTTTTTCTTATGATAATGATAGAACAAGCTACCAAATGAGCCTTAAGACACCACGATAAATAAAAAAAACTATGTAAAAGTGCATTAGAAATGTTTGCCGTGGAGAACCCGGGTATCGATCCCGGTACCTCTCGCATGCTAAGCGAGCGCTCTACCATTTGAGCTAGTCCCCCGACGCTGATCAATAAGGTGAACATTAAAATACATATTGTTCAGTCTTACTACTCCGTGACGTCATTCTCTTTACGCATGCGGAGTTCTCTATATAACAACTTCCGCAGCTTCAAGATGGCGTTTGGAGGTAAAGTGCTCGGTTGTTTGGTCCGGTTTTTTCAATGGATTCCTGTAGTTTTTATAAACAGTGTCATCGTCTGGTCTTACTATGCATACGTATTTATCCTTTGTTTCGGTAAGAGACTTGTTACTTTCTAATTTCGTTTAATCTTGATGCAATTTGAAGGCAATAATGTAGTCGTTTTACCGAAGAAGTAAGCTTACTCAGAATGTTATCCTAATTCTGTATTTTTATTTCTTTACAGAAAGTGTTAAGTCTAATGTCGAAAAAGGTTCGTTCAAAAGAAAAATTAAATTACTCATATTATTTTCATTATTAAGGCATATAATTACGGAACATTTCAAAACCATTTTTAAAGCTTACGTTTTTATGACCATCGACGAAAATTACTTTGAGCTTGACGTACAAGTCATATAAACAAAGCACTAATTATTGTAATTTCTTTTTAATTTAGCTATGTACTTGATATTTTACCATCCTTTCTTCTTAATGCTGATGGTTTCATATTGGAGAACGATCTTAACAGATATAAAAAGTCCGCCAAGCCAGGTATGCTTTGCTAGTAGAATGGAAAATATAACGGAAATCAAGAAATCCATCTCGTTTACCACTCCCATGATTTGTTCTAGATTACGATTAAGTATTGAACCTTTTCTTTTTCTCGCGATTTTTCAGTTTTCCCTTTCAGAAGCAGACAAGGAGAAAATAGAAAATGGGGTAAGCCTATCGACCGAATGCTCAAAACATGATATATGCACATAGAGAATTTTAAAAATTGCATATTAATTATTTAAAAATATATTTTGATAATAAAGCCAGGACAGTCTGTTTTCATTTTAAGATACATTCAGCAGTATGCTACTGTCAATCAAATTATAAATATGTCAATCATATACTTTTACATACTCTATCACAATACTCCTTTTTACAGTTCCATTCATTGACCACAAATAATCCGTACATGGCAAAACCACAGTTTATCATTCGCCGTAACTCCAGCCTCAGCTAGGAACTATTCTTCGTGGTCACTGAACGGAACTGTAAAAAGGAGTATTGCAATGTAGCAATAAAACAGTTGAAAGTTGAACCATCACTGAAGTTCTGGAAGCACGTAAAATGATACTTTATGTAAATTAAGCCTTAGTTTGTTATTTATGTGCCAAACAGAGATCAATAGGCCTTTCCCGAATTCGTTTGATTGATCACAAAACAATATGGTTTCAAGTTGAGTTTGAACTTGCTGAATAAAAGAATCAAGTTTAGTCTTGAATTCAAACCATTGTTTCATGATCTTCCAAGAGAATTTGGGAAAGGTCTATTGGCTGGTGATTGACACAAAGCAACTTGTGAAAAACTTTTTGTGAAAATAGTTGACATATTAACATCACAATAATCTTATGGCTAAAGTATGGCTATAATGATCTCTAAGAGCAAAATATTTGCTTAATATTTGATATAATTATTATATAATCCACAAATTTTATTTTATTATAAGTTGTTTACCTGGAATTAAACTCTAGACCATGGACTTGCATTTCTACTTATATATATCAAACTTTCAATAATAAGTTTACTTCCAAAAGAATGGCTTGTATTTGAGGTCGTATTTAATAGTGTACAGATAGCAAGTATAGCTACCTTGATTGATTAAAAAGTCTAGCCCTTGATTTCTCATTTATCCAGTCTTGAGACAGACATCATGATTGTTTCATGATATTTTTAGGAAAATGCAAAGGAAATTTTAGAAAGATTTTCCAGCAAACTTCCAACTTGTACAAGAACCATGTCAGGGGGTAAGTGGGGTGTTCTAGAAATACCAATATTTAAAATATTATTTTGGAGTTTAGTTTTATAAAGAATGAAGTGATAAGATTGATAGTAGTAAGTGAGGTTAGCGAACTAATTCTGAAGTATATCAATATATATATTTTGTAATATATACAATATGAGCCAATAATGCATATCAAATGTGAAGGAGTATAATTTCAAGTTGTGCTAAAATGTTTTAGATTGTAGTGGTTTTGACCAAGAAAATTCATTTTAAAGTTGAAATTATATATTTTACAAATGAGGATGATTAAGTATCTGATTTGCAGGCTTCTGGGTGACTTATTTCTATTATTAGTGTGTGTGTGTTTTCTAGTTGTAATTTGATAAGTATATTAAATATAATTGATGAAAATATTTATTACTTTTCAGGTGTTCGCTATTGTGATATCTGCAATCAAATAAAGCCTGACAGATGCCATCACTGTTCGATGTGTAGAAAGTATGAAATACTTTATCATTACAGAATTGTAGCATTTATTACTGTATTATAAGAACTCGTGATGAAATTTCTTCATTATTTTGTATTGATTGTGTACAGGTGTGTGCTCAAGATGGACCATCACTGCCCTTGGGTTAACAACTGTGTCTGTTATTTCAACTACAAATTCTTCATACTTTTCTTATTCTATGCTATTCTCTACACCCTTTATGTTACTGCAACTGTTACCAAATACTTCCTTGCATTCTGGAATGTAAGTATTACATAGAGATTTAATGATAATAAGGGATTATGTTTGACCATAGATCTTTGTCAGGGAGCAGCCAGGTGTATTCATATGTGAATTAAAGCCTTTGTTTCTGCCACGAGTTCAAACTCATCCCAAAATGCTTTCAAGAAGGCAAGGTTAAAGGGGCAAAAATCTATTGTATTAGCCAATATGCCTGCTGTGTGAGAAATGTCTATTTGCTGGTAATTGTGGTCAATTATCCCAGGCATGACCTCTTTAGTAAGAGGTCTAAAGTACGTTTTCCTGTTCCTCCACTGTCAAACTTGTTTCAATCAGTGTCTCTAAACCATGTAGCTTGGTTCTAAATACAGGGCACTGATAGAGAGATATGATAAATGACCAGCAATGCAGTCAACCTCTGCTACTACTTACCATGTTCAATAGTCTAAGCTATGGGCATTGAATATAAAACTTTAACCTGTATGATTGAATTTGTTGTGTTCTGCTATAAGGCTTGCTTGATTCTTCTGCAATTTGATGACGGAGATGTTTGTTTATTTCAGAATACTCTGGAAGGCGATGGCAAATTACACATTCTATTTCTGTTCTTTGTTGCAATAATGTTCTGTATTAGCCTGTGGTCACTGTTTGGTTATCATGTATATCTCACAACTGTTAATAAAACTACTTTAGGTATGTCATAATTCACAAAAATGGTTAGGTTAAAATATTTAATCACCCTTTTGACAATATTCACAGTAGTGATTCTACATGGGGTAAGATGTTGAATAGCCTAAAAGAAATTATAGTTTGAGTACAGCTTTTTAAAGTTATCGGCCATTGGACCAAAATATCTGGCAAGGATCGGAACTTCTCCATTCAAAAATTTGTCTGGCCAGTCATTACAACCAGTACCGTTGTGCCAGAAACGAAGTATGATGGAGCTAAAACTTATTTGAAAATTGGTTGAAGATTGGTTGCATTCAGAATTCATCAATCTATATTACATAAGTTTTGTCTCTGACTTGTCTCTGGCAGATGTTCCGGCTAGTTCTTTTACTGACGAAAACATCTGCCAACTGGTCAATTTAATTCAGAGAAAAAACTTTCAAAATAAAGATAAAACTAATTTGGATTGGTCATTATGACTCTTGTGACTGGCCAGCCATTATCTTAACCCTCCTGTCATAAAATCCCTTAGGGTGGGAAAATAGGAAGAGGATTATTAATCTTTTTTTTTTCTTATGGTTTTTTATCAGAATCCTTTCGAGTTCCTTATTTCATAAATGGTCCTGATAAGAAGGGTTTCAATCTTGGGTCTGCTATAAAGAATGTAGAACAAGTTTTTGGAACCAACAGACTTCTTTGGTTTTTACCAATAAAGACCAGGTACGCTAAATAAACAATACTGTATAATATCTCTTGTACCCTTTAATCTTGGGGAATTTAAGATAGGGGATGAGAGCATTGGTGGGTCCTTGGGTAATAATGAAAGGACCATCTCAGGGATGGATGCAGGATTTTAAAAGTTATAAATACATATTTGTTTTATTTGTGCAGAAGAGGGGGAGGGGGGTGAATAGTCCCCCCTCAAAACCCCTGCATCTGTCCTTGCATCTAGGCCATCTAATAGATTACTAGATTAAAACCTAACAAAAGGTGTTCATTTCTGACTAAACCCACTAAACATTTAGTTGCTAAGCTTTATTCTGTAGTGGTACAGTAATTAGAAAAATATATTTGCTGTTCTCACCTTCCCCATCTTAGAGGGTTGATGGATCATTGTGCTTAGATCCCTCACATATAATACTCTTTTGAAATTCCTTATCCCATTTATGGGACGGGGAAGGTATGGATATTTCCCAGAACTATACAAGATAGCACAGTTAAAATGCAAAATTCCACATTTAATTCTTGCATTTTTGTACTGTAGTCTTGGTGATGGGGTGCGCTTCCCCCTTAATCATCGACCTGAGTCTGATCGGCTGCTGAGCGACCGTGAAAGATGGATGGAAGAAGGGGAATTAGATACACCCAATGAACAAGCTAGTGACAGTGAAAAAATGGACGAATCCACAGAAACTATTGGTGTTCGAACGCCTGAGCTAAGTGAAATTAATGAAATGCAGCCAACTGTTTCAGTCAGTCAGAATGTCCGTCCAGACGTACTGGAAGTCAGTATGAAACCTCAGAATGAAGGAACCACGCTATAATATTTAACAATAATTGGAACACAAGTTCTTCTTTTCTTTTCCTAATACATGTTTGTTATCTTATGTAAAAGAATTAGGAAATCTGGATTTCTTAATTTATTTACATGAGATAAGACATCCATGTATTGGACAATTCTATGAAGCTATGTCATCTTCAAACCAATGTACTAGTAACGGGCAGTCATCGCATGAGATTTTTTAGGAATTTTTTTTATCAACCTGAACTACTAGTGGTGAAGGGCTCTTTTCAATTTTCGTTTTGTAAGACGCGAGGATGTAGGTTTGGCATACTGCTTGGCATTAGGACTTCTGTCTCCAAAACTCTTGTGTTCTCCAGCCATACTAGAAAACCATTGATAGTTTGCAATGATTCCCAAGAGAGGGAAGAGACAAAGACAGGATGGCCATTTAAGTCTCTATTATTGAACAATATTATTTAGAGCATAGGGATTTTAAATGATAAACTTTTGGAACACAGTATGAAATATTTAGGAAGCAATTTATTGAACTTTGGATTTAAAAACATTTTTTTGAGGAAGTTTGAATTTTGCCATCCTATTATGATGTCATTGGACCTGTTACTAACATTAATACATGCCTTAACATTATTTCATTTTAAAAAGATTTTTTTACTCAGGGCTTTAGTCGTAACTTATCATGGTTCTAAGGGGAGTCAAGGCTGCTTCTCACCTCTGGGGTCTCAGGTTTAATACCTGGACTTCACCTTACATGCAAGTCATTTGTATAGATCTCCCCCCTGTTTGATTCAAGAGTCTTTCTCTGGATTTTCTCCCACTGCAAAACTTAACACACTAAATTCCAATTTGATCTGAGAGAGGACTGGTCTTACTTAGATTGGAGGTTGTGTGGATTTGATAAAATTGAAGGCAGCTTCTGTTAGTACATAGATTAAGTGGACCAGTGGTCTAGATAATGAGAAAAAGTACTGCCAGCCAAGCAAATATTGGATAATTTAAAAAAAGAACAGTGAATTATTGAATAATTCTTTAAAAAGTTTCATTATTTTTTGTACAAATGAATAGTCTTGTTAGGCATGGTAGGAGACTTTCCCACTAGGTGGGTTAAATCGTTTATGAGTTTGCACTCAGGCTGAGCAATGTAGTCTCAGTTGATGAGAATTAGAAAATAATCCAGAACTTTAATAATAAAGATTTTTGTTTATATAGTTTCATATCCGAGTATTTCAAGAAGAATTTAAAGGAAACATGCATGCTACTTAATAAAGATTCATGCACCACTTGAATGGTTTTAAAAATTGTACTTTGTAGCCTGTACTTTGTAGAGTGTATTGTTAGACCACTGCACTCATGCGTAGAAAGTAGTCAGTATTACTGCTCACCTAACTCTCTTGTTATTCAATGCTATGTGCTGATTGAGACTAAACTCTCAGCAGACTAATTGACGGTATAGACTACCGTCAATGAAATCAATCATTTGATTTATATGTAGTCCTAAACATTTTGACAGTGATATAATGCTAGTTAAACTGTAGCAACTGTTTTCTCAATCAGTGGATAGCAATGAAAACAGTTACATTTTCTTGTAAAGATATCCAACATTAATCCTCCATTTGAGTTTCGTTAATGGATCACTCTTATATAGCATATACCTATTTCAAAAATGGTTGTCACTACAAGAGCCTAAAGTAACAAGCCAAGGCTCCAGAGGAAGTCGGTACTTTTAATTAATTGATTTATTCATGGTTCATGCAAGTGGCTATAGCTCTCCACTAATTATCATCTCAAGCAGCCTTGCTTGGAGCAATTTGTGAAGTCAATAAATGAAAATGCACCATGAATAAACTAATTACAGCTAAAAGTACTGGTGTTCTCTGCAATCTTGGCTTGTTGCTTGAGGCTTTTGGTGCGACAATGATTTTTGAAATAGGTGTATATAGAAACAGCATGCAGGTATTATGTATAGAGATTTTTGATGTATATGCTTGTAGATAATATTTGTCAATAATAATTATTATAATTATTATAATAAATAATGCCATTATTGTAAATAGCACAAGAGCCATTAACCAATGAGGAGGATCTAACATTTCACATTTAAACTGTAAAAGTAAAATACATTAATATTACATTTTTTGTTTTTTAGTCTTGGAAGTAAGTTACCTGCTAGCAGAGTCTCAATCACCTACAAGGGAGACTGCTAGCAGGAAGGAAAATGTTTTTTTTTCATTGTCAGTAGAATTGGCATCCATGCACAAAGGAATCTATAAGTTTGATACTGATCAATGTAGGAGACTTCCTGATTACTTGGCCCATGAAAAAATAGTGAAGTAAAGTCACTAAACCGGTGAAAAAAATATTAGGCTAATACACATTAGTAGACCCTAAAGCATGATACATAAAGTAGACACCAGTTTCATTGTTTTCTTGTTTTGCTTTGACTGTCTAGTAGAGTGACTTTATTTATTCCTAGTAGTAGACTCTAACTCCTTTGTTTTCTTTTGTTCATTATTGACTAGTACTAACTAAATAGTCTACAGGTAAACCAATTAAATCATTCCCCTTGCTAGTCATTAAAATTCTTTTTCATGGGCCAAATAAAATTACTCTAATGTAGGCTATGAGCATCCTACTATTTCCTTGCTCTGCCCTTTTCCTTCACGAAAATGAACAGCTTTTCACCTCCCAAAAAAAGTAAAGCAACACTGGTGGTACAAGATATACTTGTGATCTACAAAACCTTTATTTCCAACAAGTCATATAAAATCCTGTATTTATACAAAACCGTGACATTTAATTTCTGGTTCTAAGGTCACTCGTTGCAAACAAAATGGACAACACACTGCCACGGCCAGTGAAACAAACAAGATTTTCACTAAGTCCTTCAGGCCTCAGCTCACAAAGGACAAATAAATAATATTTCCAATATTCTAACAGCTTTTCTCTTTATATAAATAGTGCTGACTGTCTTTACTTTTGATGGAGTTAGAACACAGTAAATCTAGATTTTCAACATTTTTCTCATAGTGTAGTTGTACCTGTAGCTCATTCCAGTTTTCCTGCTCAGTCTTTAAGATGTTTTTTTTCCTGAATCATATAACTATCTCTGATTTTTGAACATATTAATAATTTTACTTCATTTGACAATTACCTATGATAAATAACCCTAAATACCTTTTCTAGTTATTTTTTTCAAAGCATTGATGTACTTTGGCTACTTCAACATAATTGATTTTTGATTATAAAATGAAAATTTTTTTACTTTTTTAAGCATTTTCCATAGCCAGAAGTAAAAGAAATTAATACTAAAAAAAGAACAAGATACCATAATTATGAAAAGTCCTCGACAGACGCAAAGCATTCAAATAAATTACCTGCACTTATAAAACATGCCATATTCAATTGCAGAGTAATTAAAAAAATCTATTCAGAATCATAGAAAATCCTGTTGCAAAATCGTACACAATTATATAAAAAAACCGAACTTAAAAAAAGAGTGTTATTACAAAAAAGCGAACCACAAAATTTATTCTCCACAAAATTAACTATGAACTCAATAATTTTCCTTTGGATAATATTTTTCTGGAATTAGAAAGGCAAGTTTATGGTATTTTGTGTAGCCCTGACATACTTTAAAACAATTGCCCTATTTCACTATGACATCACTGCTTGTTTATGTGGGGGATAGAATCGCCAAATCCAATAGAAAATTCAATAAAATTTGCTCCTAGTGAGGCAGTTTAATCTAAAATGGCCTGGTTTTCAGATATAATATGACTTGTGTTAATATGTACTGAAAAAGATTCTGAGCGTTTGCTGGCTATTCTACTTCTCTTTGTGGAGTGATACGGGATTTAGAACAATTTTCGGTTAGTTTGCCTTGATTTGACCCCCTCCGACAACCGTGATCCTTTGCGTTTAAACAATAGATTGTTTTGATGTGACGTCATAGTGAAATAGGGCAATTTAATCCAGTTATTTGAAGAAAAACTAAGTTATGGGTTGTCCTATGATTATGAAAAAGGCATAAAGCACGTTTCTGTAAAGTTGCAAACATTGCAGAGACAAACATCACCCCAGTTACGGCTACAACAATAGGATTTCTGAAAAAAGGGTTTTGTTGTAGAGATTTTTCACATAAAAAAGCTGGCTTAGCCCAAGTGATAAATAAATTCTATAAAATATTAAATGTTTGAAAAGCTAATTTTGGGTTATTTTCAATAGTTGAAGCAATCTGTCAGGACTATATCTCTACAACCAAGCAGTTTAAACTCTAAAGTACATGCCATTTCCATGGTGACACACATCATCACTAGTAACAACCAAGTCAGTTTTTCTCAATACTTTCCAGAGGACCAAGGCTGTTGCTTCCAAATCTCTGGTGAACTGAATCCACTCATAGCATCAAAAGTACCCCCAGGGGAGTCGGGCTCGGGAGAATCAACCCCTTGATGTGGAGCCATTGATTGGAAGGTAAGAGAGTCACTAGTAGCTGGCATAGTGGTAGAGCTTGGGATAGATCCATATTGCTCGCTCCAAATGCTTGAAACCTGGGCTGGGCCCCAAGTTTCTTGTGCAATGAAAGGTGTTCCTTCCTGGTTATCTGGCGTGGAAGCCCAGCTTGGGCCTGCTCTAAACAAGGTGTCCACAGGGTCAGCCTCAGACTCTGCAGGTGTTCCTCTTGTATCAGGTTGGTGTGGTGGACCACAATATGACCATCCATCACTGGCTGGGGTGCTACCAGAATCCCATATCTCTGCTACGCTCTTGAAATTAAGAGGTGTAGGGCTTGTCTCAGCATTGTCCAGAAAGTTGACCCAGTTGTTAGGGCAGCGTACAGGCTTTCCCTGGAACGTCTCATCAGCTGGACCAGAACTAAAAAGGCTCTGAGGATTACCAAAGTGGTTGTCATTTGGCTTGCTGGACCAAATACTTGGATGAGCCCTAGCATCCTCTGATGCATCAGAAACGCCAAAGACGCTGAAATCACGAGGAAGACGTTGGCTATCCTGGGATCCCTGTGGTGAATTTCCCAAATCACCAGATGCAATGCTCATTGTGTTGAAGGGAGTGCTTTCGAAAAGAGAGCTACTTGGTATGGGGCTGAACTGGGACATTGAGGCATGTTGTAGAGAAGGGCTGGAAGAACCAGGAGCAAGAGCAGAATCTGCTGATGTTGACCAGGGACTGTTCTTTGTTGCAGACAATGTAAAAGCATGAGAAGGTTTTGTCTTACGAAAACCAACTGGTTGGGCTGAAATAAAAATTAATGTGGGTATTAGATGTATAGGCAGTATTGCATTGGCAGAGGGGTTCCAGTGTCTATATGCCATAGCAAAGTGATTTTTCTCAGATCCACCCTCAACTTCCCCTATGGTAGAAAGCCTTTTATACTCTGATGAGGGACTAAGGTACGGAACGTAATTACAGTTCCAAACTTTTCTACACAGTGTCTAACCCAAGCATTCCTAAACAAGTACCCACTAATCATTATCAGTTTGTAGTATATGTGCTAGTTACCTTGGCGACCTCCATCATACAAATGACTTTGGTCTCCCAGTGGCATGGATCTTAAGGGTTTCAGCCTTTGCTTCAATGCCTGAGCAATAGAACCTTTTCCTTGATCACTTCCAGAGGACGAGCCATCACTAACAATACTGCTGTAGCTACTACTGCGGCTGCTTCCACTGAGGTTCGTGGGGGAGATGGATGGGGGAGAGTCTGTCAGGTGATTGGTGGATCCTATCATTTTGGTAAATGCCCTCTTCTTTCCTTCATCCTCTTCATAACTGTTATCATTGGAAGATGTTTGGAGACTCTTTTCCAGTTGTGACATGACTGCAGCAGCGATAGCATGAGGGGAAGTGGGTCCAAGATCATGTGATTCCATCTGAAGAGCAGTAATGCGATCCTTAGACTTAAATGCCAAGTCCAACGCCTTCGACTTCCCACCTGCCTGGTTGTCATTTTTCTTCCCTTTGTATGTGACATCGTTTCCGGTTAGAGATACTTGGTTTTTACGAGCTCTGCTCTTGTTGTCCTGTGTACTGTTACTTCTGATCACTGGTTCCCTTGGTGTTGAGTTGCTTGAGTCATTTGGAAAACTGCCTCGTCTTTGCTGTCTGTTTTCATTCAGTTGGTCCATTCTTACATCCAAGGTCATTTTATCCAGCATTGGTTCACTTCCACTATCATCAGAGCAGCCACCTTCGTCCTCACCAGACTGTCTAAAACCACCCCTCTCCTTAATCCTTGATCTAGAATCCTTGTCCTCACGTTTATTCAAAGCCTTGGCCTTCTTCTTTGACTTAGATTTCACGTCCTTGAATTCCCTTTTACAGCTATCAACAAAGTATGAGCAGTTTTCTGTCTCCATTTCCTGTACACTAGCGATCGATTGTTTCAGCTCCTCAATCTGAGCTACAGGTGTCTTGTAGTCTCGCTCATAACCACGATTATATTCACTTGATCTTTTACTCACACTGCCATAAGAATCTGAATATTTTGCCCCTCTATCTTGGGTGTTCCGTGTTTTACTATCATGGGATGAAGGTGATGGTTTTCTAGATGCATCATTGGACTGTTTTCCTGCCATATCAGGTTTTGGGCTCCTGTTTCGTACAACATCTTGTCTTGTGTTTTTATTGATATTGTTATTGGTAGAACTAGGCACATTAGTCGTCCCTGTAATGGTGGATTCTGTGTTAGAAGGTCGTTCTTCAGTTCTGTCTTTGATTCCTCGTTTTTTTCTGATAGTAGTCTGCCGGTCATCTTTACTTGAACTGTGCATAAAGACAGAAATATGTTTCAAAATTGTTAGCTTAGGGACCAATCACTTTTTGACTTTTTACCAGAAAGAGGGCGGGGCAGGGCCGGGCGCCAGTGGTTCTCACAGTTTTATCTTTTCCCCTTGCCCCCTACGCACTAGCCTTCTAGTGTTCTTTGCTAGTTATTAGGTGTCTCCTACCTACAGGTTGTTTGTGTAGAGATATTGGTCGCATCAGGACCTGGTCCAAAACGTGCACAGTATAGACCTCCTTGGCTCGGGCATAATGTTTTCCTATTTCAGACCAATAAATGAAAGGTGGTCTGAAATGGCGAACATTACACCTAAGCTGACGAGGTCTATTTGGTTCATGGTTCAAACCTGTTTTCATCAAACATGTCTGTTGCATCATATAACTTAGATTTTTATTTCAGACCAATACATGAAAGGTGGTCTGAAATGGGCAAACATTACATCTAAGCTGAGGAGGTCTATTTGGTTCATGGTTCAAACCTGTTTTCATCAAACATGTCTGTTGCATCATATAACTTAGATATGCCCAACATAATGGAATGTCTACTTACTTGGAATTATCTCTCGCGATGGCATTAAGATCAAAGACTTGCTCCGGCTCCTTGTAACTCATTAGCAACAAACTCGTCGTACTGGGTATCGGACTGCCTAATATGTTACGAGCTTCTGCATAAGCATAAACCACAACTAAGATGAACATCAAACACATGACAAAGCTTGTGACTATCTGTAAGTACGGCTCCCATGAAGTAAGGCCTATAGCTGATGCACACAGGGGGAGTAGGTGGGGAGGTATTGTCGCTACTAGGGTGAATTCCATCACTGGACCAAAGGTGCTTCTGACTTCTAGGTGACGTGTGACGCGTGACATGGTGAAATCTGGAGTAAAACTGAATGAAAACAAAATATGTTATGATTATGAGAAAATGGGAAATTTCTTTTGCATGGTATACTGTCTAATAGACCTTTTTTCCTTGGGGTTATGCTTTCCCATTTCAGACCACGTGTCATTCCCTTGAGAATAAGATTCTTTGTTTGAGTTGTGTCCATATTCATTTGCCTTCTCATATGCAACCATTCAACAAAGAAATGATACTCTAGAGAATGACATGTGGTGTGAAATGGGAAAACATTATACCCCCGATAAATGGATCTATTGTGTGGCATGCGCTTCTATGGCAGTGCAGTGGAGTTCATGCTTTGTGGAGTTCATGCTTAGACCACAGGGCCAGTGATAGACTGAATTATATATGGGAGTTTTAATGTCGCAAAAAATGAATGTAGTTGTAGTCCATGTGGAGTAAACTTCACAGAAGAGCCAAGTATGGCTAATGACGGCAGTAAAAAGAAACCCCTCCCCTAATTTATACTACTTTTAAATACTTACGCAATTTCTATTTTCCTGGAAGAGTTAGGATTCAAGATAAATGACTTGCAGTTGAGTATTTTGAATCCATAGCCTTCACACTCATAACCGTCTATACTTAGTGAACTGACAAAGATTGCTAACTGTCCAGGATTTGTAGCTGTTAGTACCTTCTTGACAGACAAGAGTGGCTGTGCTCTGGAGCGAGGTGGCGTTTCTGGGAAAAAATCCATAGAGTAAGAATTAAGTGAAAAAAATTCATTAAGCAGCATGCGCTCACAAAAATGGCTGTCATTCAAGGAATGCAAGCATCTGTGAATGTTAGTGATTACCATGCCTTTCAATGGCATGAGCGGAATTGTCCTTGTGATGAAGTAGGTGTTTGAAATCAAGGCCTCTCCATGAATATCCAAAAAAAACAGCTAAAAGTTGATTGATACTTACTGTGGCATTCTGACAAATGGCTTGCCCGCAGCTCAAATAACAGCATACTCTGCAGACCAGGTTTCTTGGAATTCAACATGAACTCTCCACGTGCCCCTTGACCTTGCACAGTCACAGCATCTAGCACAGTCAGGTTATTACGAATAATAATGATTGAAGATCGGATTCTATCATCTACGGGGAGAAACTTTACTGGTATTTGGATTTTAGAGCGAGGATTGAGTACCGTGACATGTGTATTAGGAGCTGGTGTAACGCCAAGAGTACCACTGATGGCTGGCGTTACACCTGTTAATGATTTACTTGTGCTGTTTGTCTGAAAGAAAAAAATGGAGATTTATTAATTGAGATTGTTAACCAGCTAAAATTGATTCACCACTTTTCTGCTGAAAATTTGAATTTGGGCATCAGTGCACATCCAATGTCTTGGTCTCACATAATAAAGTAAGGTGGTGGAGAAGAAACAGGTATGTTACGGCAGCTTTCAAGTAAAATGGCAGATGCAAAAGTGGATGACTTTGAAGGAACGCTCCCACCCTATACTAACCTTCTGGGAATTTACACTTGGTAAAGAGAATACCTTTTCACCGTGAACCATAAATGCATCGGTATCGAATCTGTAATGAACGATTAAGACCAGTATTAGTAATATGCTGCAAGACAGTTTTACACCACTCCTTGCCCCTCTAGCTAACCAATCCATCAGTGCTTTTGGATGTACACAAGGACACTGTAGGCGCTACCCTGTGCAGGCATTATTCCCTTTCTCCCTTGACTCTCCGTGTTCTGTTTTGGTTCTATTCTGTTTGTTTTTATTAAACCCCAAAATAGTCTTTATTTTAGTGACTGAATATTCTTACCTATCTGCTATAATATCTAATAATCCTTGTGATTTTGGATATGTGGATAAAGAAACTATCTGAACAACTACAGGAACATCCGCTGGGTTTTCTATACTAAAATGCTTCAGTGAATAATTGCCAATATGTGTCAAAGGGAATTTGATGGGTTTGACAGGAGCTAAGGATGGCCATGTTAAAGATGCTCGTGCTGTCAGACTGATTCCTTGGGCTAAATCTGTGTTGATGTTGAACGTAGCCTCGATTCTGTGGAAAATATAAAAAAGGCTTTAATGAAGCTATGTTGAAAGAAGAAATAGAACAGAGGGACTAATCAAGCAGAGCACTGTATAGCCTGCATACAGCTGAATTAACGGACGTTAAGTCCTTCTGTATTAACCAGAGTCAAGTTGGGCTGTGCGAAGGCTATAACTTGTATTCTGCTCAGCAAATGTCCAAAGAAACAAAGTTGAAGCAGTTTTAGTAGGAGTGGGAAACAATATTATAGCAATTTGGTAGTCATACTGTAGTCATAGCTATGACAATGCATTGTGATTGGATATATTACTGGAAGATGATGGAAAGTCTTTTCAATGTCACAGAATACAGTACCGTGCACATGCTGTAATCAGTACAAAAACCGCTCTAGGCTAAAAAAGGCCTTGTTTTCTTGTGCCCCGAAAAACAGTGTCTGTTTAGATGACATGTGACTTACCCTGTTGAGCCAGCTCGTTTCATTGAATCATATATTCTTTGCAACTTTTCTACATATTGTATTTCCAGGTCTATGACATCTGGAGGTAGGGTGAGCGTACTTAGCCATTTTGATCCTGATAGAAACAAAAAATCTATCAGTTGCCATCACGTTGGTGGCAATTCCAATAAGTTGCTATAACATTACTGGATTACAGCTGTGTTCTCAGGCGTAACCATAGTAACAAGTGCAATAAAGGGTTGTCTACCTGAAGTCCCTGTACCAAGACCAGCGTAACACTGACTTTTACATCCTTTAGAAGGATCAAAATGGATACTACCAACCTGAGGATGGACAAAATTATTATTAGTAGGTATTAGTAAAAACAATGACTGTTACTTGTATTAATCTTAGTTAGTATGTATTAGTATAGCAAATCACATGATCTTGAGTAAGATTCGGAATTCATAGGTACAAGTGATGTTTCCAAAGTTTTCAAAATTGGATGAGCCTTCAGGCGAGTTTAATTTGGAAACTTTCAAAACATTACAAGTATCTATAAATTCCAAATCATATGAGAAGATTGCACAATTTTTTGTTTCTAATACGCTCAACAAAATTTAGCAACTTAATTGGGACACTTCAGAGTACATTTGAGATTTAATTGTCCTCTTCTTGTCCAATCAGAATCAAGTAATTTTGCAGAGTATACTATAAGTAAAAAAATAAGACTTATTACTCAGGCTTCCTGTTGAACGCCTGGGTATGAGTGGGATATTTTTTCCAATCAAAGCATCTAGCTTTCTCCATTACAATATTACAGGATAGTGTGAGGGTGGGTACTGACCCAAAGAGTCATACCAGGCAATGACACTCAAATGGTTTTAGCAGTGAACCAATCACCTGGGTCTGGTTGTATGAAGAGTGGATAGCGTTATCCCAAGGATAAATCTTATACAGTAGATGAATTTATTGGATAATGACACCATCTTATCTACTGGATGAGGATTTATCTATTGAATAGTGCTATCCACCCTTTGTACAACCAGGTCCAGGTATTGAACTACATTTTGTCCAGTCCCAATGCTTGCTGGCATTTAAGTACTTTAATTTTCCCTTTAAGCTGATTGTGTGGTCGCCAATGAAAGAATAAAGCATAAATCTATCAAGACCTACTCTATAAAGTTTGTGTGATATAGAATCTGAAGGTGCTGTTGAGTTTTCAACAAATGTAAATCTTGGATCTGCTGGATGAGGGATGACAGACAAAAGCTTGACAGGATGTGAGAATGTACTTGTTAGAGAAAGAGTTTGACTCTCTATACGACCCTGAAAAAAAATTAAAAAATCTTATTAGTTCAAAGATAGTTGCAAGAATGGAACAGAATGTGGTCTTCTA
Organism: Actinia tenebrosa; assembly: GCF_029948245.1. Lineage (NCBI taxonomy): Eukaryota > Metazoa > Cnidaria > Anthozoa > Actiniaria > Actiniidae > Actinia > Actinia tenebrosa. The sequence goes on from NW_028292583.1 coordinate 6,364,557, forward strand.
TAAGTGAGAGCTGGTCCAACTTGGGTAAGAAATAACTTCCAGGGTTTGCTAATCTCTATGCTTGAGTTTTTTAAGTTATATATGCCAATTGGTACACAAGCAAATGATGCTTACTTACAGGAAAACAGGGTTCAAATGTTATAACTTGAGGAGATGGAGATACTTTGCCCTCCATTGCCTTGAAATAAATAGGAACATGAAGAACCTGAAATGATAAAGACGAAAAATGTTATGAGTTATTATACTCACCATATTGATGATCGAGCTACAGCTACAGCATTTAACATTGTGAAAAGATAGGGAGACTCCTACCCCTGGTTATTTACCAAGTTACAGAACTAAACACTTACCTCAAAGTTTGTGGTGATTTCAAATTCACCAGAATACCTTCCCTCTTTCGCAGGTACTGTTAACTCAACATCGTAAAAAGCTACGTGATTAGGCTTAATAGGAACCTGTAGGATTGCAAACCAACCATCATTATTATGCATTAATATGCATTAGTCTGCTAACATCACTGACATGTTGAGCAGCTCATTCACTACAAAATAGAGACTGACAAATTTTTAACTTAACAGCAAAATCTTAACATGACAATAAATATTGTGTTAGGTGCAGCTAGCTCCCATTAGCTGAAATGGTGTTACTTAGCCCCTCTCTATGGTTTGGACCACACTATCGCCCATCCCTTCCTTTACTGACCTGAAATAGCTGAAGTAGCTTGCCAAAGAATTTCAGCAGAATTTTTTCATAAGCTAGTCCCAAAGCTCAAACAGAGGTCTTGATTAATTCCATGCCCTGTTTCCCTCAACCCCCCCCCCCCCCCCGTATAACCTCCACTGATGAAAAAACAATGAAGCTCACTATGATTAAAAGTGGAAATAGTTCCCTTGATTCTTCTTACCTTGACGTGTTCACTTTTTCTTAATTCATTGACTTTAGAAGATGAAGTATTGTTGTTATTATTTTTACTACCATTTAGTCGTACATCAAGTAATTTTACTGAGGCAAAGTCTACATTACATGTTATTTTGGATATTGTCACCTAGAAATGAAGAGGAATGTATTATTGCCATCATCATCATTACCATCACATAACAATACCACCACCATCATATTGCCATCACATTGTCATCAAAACCATTTTCATTACCATCATGTCATCATCATCATCAACACAACACCATCCCCTCGTCATCATCAACACAACACCATCCCGTCATAATCATCAACACAATACCATGATATTACCATCACGTTGTCATCAAAATCATCATCATCACCATTACATAATCATCATCACCACCACCACCATCATCACATCAACATCATCATCCAGGCTGTACATTATTGTATGATGAACAAATTCATCATCACCACCACCACCACCATCATCATAGCAACATCATCATCCAATAGGCTGCACATTATTGTATGATGAACAAAGTCATCATCATCATCATCAACACCACCACCATCACATCAACATCATCATGTAATAGGCTGTACATTATTGTATGATGAACAAATTAGGATAACTGCATGTCAAACCACTTATCATGTACAACATACCTCTACAGGATTGGTATTATAAATTTTTAATAATTTCGTTCTCTTTTCTCTTGTTCCTACTGTTCCATAATCAACTATGTCTTCCTCAAGACCATCAATAATATACTAAAACAAAACAAAACAAATTAGTCCTTGTTTTGTGGGGTTTTTTGCTTCAGTATTTGTTTGTTTGCATGACTGTAAATTTGTGAGGGGAATCAAGGTCAATGGTATTGCATTTGCCTCTCACCTCTGGGGTCTCAGGTTTGATTCCTGACTTGCCATCCAACATGAGTCGAATTTGTTAGTTCGCTCCTTTGCTTTAAGGGCCTTTCTCCTGGTTTTCCTCCCTTCCAAAAAACCTGAATTACTAAATTCCAATTTAATCCGTGAGTTGGCTGAACCTTGAATTTGATTGCTGCACAATGTTCCATTTAAAATTTGAACGTTTGATAAAAACTGTATGCAATGAACATGATAGTGTCATTTGCAAAAAGGGCTTTATTATCACTTAGAGAGTGATTTTACCTTGACTTTGCCATCATAACAGTGTATAGGTATAGTGAATATTGATGCATTAGTATAGACTCGTAATATGGTAGAAAAAGCTGTATCAGAACCGTTAGCCAGGAACTGCACATAAAATGGAGTTGAAGTCTTTTGAGGGGATATCATGGCTGGTTTGGTAAAGTTAATAATCTGGAAGAAAAGAAACAAAAGGATATCAACAACTGACAGATTAACGTTACTTTAAATTGGATTATAGATCCCTCTCAAAATTATCTGGGATGCGGCAAGGATAACAGAAAAATAAAAAAAAAAGTTTGTACTATTTAATTTGTACTTTTGTTACCCTAGCATCATAGAGATTCATATCTTGTCTTAACCACACTCCATGCTTCACGCTCTGGCAGTTAATTTGAGGCAGCATCTCTGTTAGACCAAAGATCTTAATATTACAAAAAAAAATCACAATTCTACATACTGAGAAGAGGCTTTCCACTTCAGGAGGGAATGCTGCATCATATATCACCATGGTAAATGCAAAAGTATTAGTGATTGGTAATTCCCGAATGACAGGTACAAACGGTGGCTTGCCCACATAGAATCTTGTTTTGCTCACAGAGTATGCAATAGTCCTGAAAGAAAATATTATCAAGTTAGAATTAAAGTTATTTTCATATTTATTTTTTCTTTCTTTCTTTTTTCAGCTATTAAATTGTCTAACTTGTCTGACTTTTTAAACTCAGTTTCTCATTGATTAAGCTATGCAGCTGTGCTGCACATGTCTCATATGGAAATTGCCATATAATGATCATTTATGGTATGCTAATACCTAATATCACTGTTTTTGTTAATTACTGATAAATTTATTTCTGAAGTTAAAAAGAGCATTGATTGAAACATCAAAGGACAGATTGATATTATCAAGTAATGATGTAATGGGACAAACACTAGAAAATAAAAAAAACAAAATATTTCAAATATCTTCAGAATGAAAAAAATAAAGAGGAAATAAAGTTATAAAGAAAATAAAAGGAAAGAAAAGAATAGAAGTGGCAGGAAGGAAGTGTCGTGAGTGTCAGTAGCGAGTTATGTAATCATTATGTAATCTGAGAGTATTGAAACTTGAGAGGAGATTTTTGGGGTGGGTGAGTGTTGTGAGAGGGTCAGATGCAACGCGGAGAGAGGAGAGTATGTGATAAAACTGTGTCTCAAATAAATCGAGAAAACAACAAAATATTGTGTGTGATCTGTCACGACACAAAGTGGCGACCCTGCCAGGACACGGACTTAGGTGACTGCGAGTTTATCAAGCCAACGGATGTCAGAGATCGTGAGTTTTGAGCCGAATCAAGCCAAGGATTAATCAAGTAAACCCCGGGAGTAAACAAACATGGAGACATTGGCGAAGTTGGATAAATTCATAGAAGGCAAATTAAAGCTGTTAGCTTTCACCTCCGAAGATACAGCAAGAATTGTTCAAGAAGGGGATGTGAAAGCGATGGATAGGCAGGCGAAAGCATTGGAGAGGAGTATAGACAAAATTCACGAAATTAAACTCCAAATACAAGAGATAAAGATCGAAGGTGATTGGGAGCCAAACGAGGTTAGAAAGTGGACGGAGGAGCTCGAAGCTAAGCTTAGTAAGTATGAGAAGGAATTTAAAACTATCAAGAACGAAGTGACCGAAGTAGAGAGCAAAGAAAAGGAGAAAATTGAGCAAGAAAAACGCCAGCGTGTTTTCGAAGATGAATTGAAGCTACAGGAGGTCAAATTACAGCGTCAGTTCGAGATGGAGAAACAATACAAAGAGGTTACAGATTCCTCGTCTAAGCCAGGGAGTTTTAGCCGTGCCAAGCTACCTAAGCTGGTCATAACGCCTTCCCAGGGAACTCATCTCGACTGGATGCGGTTTTGGAGTCAATTTGAAACAGAAATCGACAAGTCAGAGGTTAGCCAAGTCACTAAGTTTTCATATCTCAAAGAGTTAATTATTCCCAAGGTCAGGGGCTTGATAGACGGTCTCCCTTACACAACAGAGGGGTATGAACGGGCCAAGAGCGTGCTGAAATCCAAATATGGGAAACCAAGTGAGGTATCAAATGCGCACATGCAGTGTATCATTTCATTGCCGGTTATTCCAGGGAATGGGCCCTCCAAAATCCATGAGTTCTATGAGAATTTGGTTGCTCATGTTCAAGTACTGGAGACTATGGGTAAACTTAAGGAGATAAATGGATATGTGAGGCTTACACTGGATAAACTTCCAGGCATTAGAGCAGATTTAGTAAGATTAGATGATAACTGGCAAGAGTGGGGTTTTCCTCAACTAGTAGAATCCTTGCACAAGTGGTGTGAGCGCAACCCTATAACCCTCGACCGTAAGGCGCCTATCCCTACACCTGAGCACGGTTTACGGAAGTCACCTCAAAAGCGAGAAAGGGTATTTCAAACTAAGGAAGAAACGAGCAAGATTATCACATGTGTCTATTGTGAGTCGGGTCAACACAAGCCTGTAGATTGTGATCAGGTGAAAGGTGTCCAAGAGAGAAAGAAATCCTTAGCTGCAAAGAAGCTGTGCTTCAATTGTACTGGCGCAAAGCATAGAGCGGCAGATTGTCGCAGCAAGCACAAGTGCCAAAGGTGTGAGGGCAAGCATCACACGTCTATCTGCGACAAACAGCCCGGATCGAACATGTTGATAGCGGCTGGGGAGGGTAGCGTGACTTATCCTGTAGTCGTGGTCCTTGTAGATGGCATAAAATGCAGAGCGCTACTAGACACTGGGGCAGGCAGCTCGTACGCGTCAGCTGCACTGCTCGAGCGCCTTAACAAACGGCCTTTGCGTAGTGAATACAAGAGAATTGATATGATGATGCACTCAACAACTCAACGTATAGATGTTTACAACGTGAAGGTGCAAGGCATCGATGGAAAGTTCGAGATGTCAACACTTGTGAGTAAAGTTGACAAGGGAGCCCTTCTTATGCTACCAAACCCAAGGTACGCTGAGATTATCAAAAGCTACAGCCACCTGAAAGGGGTCATCATGGAGGATGACGACACAAAGAGCGAGTTGCCTGTACACCTGATTCTTGGTGCAAGCGAGTACTCACGCATTAAAACTGAAGAAAAGCCAAGGCTGGGACGTTCCGGAGAGCCAGTTGCTGAGCGTACCGCTCTAGGATGGACAATTATGTCACCGGGTAAAGAAATGGCCCTCGGAAACATGCTTTTTGCACGTTCATCTCTAGCAGACTACGAGCAGCTTTGTAATATCGACGTCTTGGGACTTGAAGACAGACCAGAAGGTGATCAGAGCTTAGTTTACGAAGAGTTCAAGGAGCAACTGAGCCGCAACCAAGAAGGGTGGTATGAAACAGGGTTGCTATGGAAACAGAACCACGACACCCTTCCAAGCAACGAGAAAGGAAGCATAAAGCGTCTTCAAAACCTGCTAAAGAAACTTCAGAAGAATCCAGATCTGATGGAGAAGTATGATGACGTGATCCAAGATCAGCTACGTCAAGGAATTGTAGAAGCGGTTCCTGAAACTCCAGCGGCAAAGGAGTTCTATATTCCACATAAGCCGGTAGTAAGAGAAACAGCCGAGACTACGAAAGTGAGGGTAGTCTATGACGCATCAGCCAAAGAAACCGAAAGCAGTCCCTCGTTAAACGAGTGCTTAGAGACCGGTCCCCCTCTCCAGAATCTACTGTGGAACGTCCTCGTGAGAAGTCGGTTCAAGCCCGTTGCATTAGCCGGGGACATCAAGCAAGCCTTTCTGCAAGTTCGCATACGCCACGAAGACAGAGACGTTCTGCGATTCCACTGGATCAAAGACGGAAATCCTGACGCCGTCACCGTTCTGAGATTTACGAGAGCAATGTTTGGTCTTGTGCAGTCTCTCTTTCTTCTTGCAGGTACACTACAGCGGCATCTTGATAGCCTCGAAGACAAGTATCCCAGGGAAGTACAAGAAATCAAGAGAAGTCTTTATGTAGACGACATAATTACAGGGGGAGAAACCTCACACGAAGTCGCAGAGTTGAAAGAGACCACGAAATCCATCTTTGGCGAAGCGGGTTTTGAGCTGCACAAGTGGCACTCTAACGATCCAATGCTGGAAGAGGAAGATGGCCATCAGAAAGGCGAAAGTCAGAGCTTTGCAAAGCAGCAGCTGGGAGTAAAACCAGGAGAGACCAAGGTCTTAGGATTGACTTGGAACAAGGAAAAGGACACCATCGCAGTGACGTTCCCAGAGAGACCTCAAGACACGACTAAAAGAGAGATGTTGAGGTTCCTTGCCTCGATCTACGACCCCTTGGGTGTGGTAGCACCAGTAACCCTTGTGGGCAAACTTATCTACCGAGAGGTGTGTGATCAACAGAAGGCATGGGACGAGAAACTATCTGGTGAAATGGTGAAGCGATGGCTCAAATTCGCTAGCAACCTGCCAGAGAGAGCTGAGACACCTCGCAGCTTAGCAGTCTTTCAAGAGCCTATCCAGTCGATTGACCTCCACGTTTTTGGAGACACAAGTGGACAAGGTACATCAGCGGTGGTGTATGCAGTTGTTTCTCAGAACTCTGGTACCTTCAGTGGATTGGTATGCGGGAAAGCCCGTCTAGCAAAGAAGAGTCTTACAATCCCGAGGTTGGAACTTGTTTCTGCACACATGGCAGCCAACCTGGTGGACAATGTGAGAACAGCTCTACAAGATCTTCCAGTAAAGTCAGTCTACGGATGGCTTGACAGTACAGTCGCTCTCTACTGGATCAAGGGCAAAGGTTCCTATAAGCAGTTTGTCACTAACAGAGTCAACAAGATTAACGCTAAGTGCTACATCACTTGGAGACATGTTGGTACCGAAGACAACCCAGCCGATATTGGAAGCCGTGGATGCAGTCCTGAAAGACTTGACCCAACGTGGAAGAAGGGACCAGACTGGTTAACTCAGAAAGATCAGTGGCCTAAGGACAAAACTCTAGAACCAAGCGAGGAGACTGAGACTGAGTCAAAGCAGACGAGAGAAGTGTTTGGAGCAGCTGTCGTCACCGAGGACGAGATGGACGAAATGTTAAAGAAACATTCCTATTGGAAGGCCGTCCGTATAACCACTTGGATTCGGCGGTTCGCGAAGAACAGTCGTCTGAAAAGAACCGAGCGAGTGTCTGGGCCTCTGAAAGCTAAAGAAACACAGTTTCAAGACAAATGGTGGATAAGGAGAGAACAAGAAAGGTACAGCCAAACAGAAAGGTTCAAGGAAGACCAACTTCGGCTCAACCTACAAAAGAACCCGGATGGGGTCTACGAATGCCGAGGAAGAATCCAGGGAAGCTATCCAACCTACATTCCCCCAAGGACACTGTTGGCAGAAAGGATGGTCCAAGATGCCCATCTCCTGACCCTGCACGGGGGAGTGGGTCTAACTATGTCATTTGTTAGACAAACTTACTGGATTCCACAGCTGAGGTACCTGACAAAAGGAGTAGTAAACAAGTGCTATGGTTGTAAAAGGTTCCACACAACAGCATTCCAGAGGCCCCCACCTGGAAACCTACCAACAGACCGAACAGAGGGATCAGTTCCATTCCAAACGGTGGGCGTGGACTACGCTGGACCCATAATGTACAAGATGACAACTAAGAGGGATGGTAAGGCGTATATCCTTCTTTTCACCTGCAGTCTAACAAGAGCCGTACATATCGAGTTGCTGTCCGACCAGAGTACAGAGGGATTCATCACAGCTTTGAAGCGGTTCATAGCTCGTCGAGGAAGACCCTGCAAGATATACTCAGATAATGGGAGGAGTTTTGTCGGAGCGGAGTGGTGGCTGCGAAAGATCATGGAAGATGAGAAGGCCCAAAACTACCTAGCACATCAATCCATAGTGTCGCAGTTCAACCTAAGTAGAGCCCCATGGTGGGGTGGGCAGTTTGAGAGGTTAGTGGGCATCGTTAAACAAGCATTGTATAAGGCAGTGGGAAGAGCAGTCCTTAAGTGGAAAGAGCTGGAAGAAGTGATGTTAGATGTAGAGATAGCGATCAACAACCGGCCCCTTGCGTACGTCGAAGATGACGTGCAGCTGCCTGTATTAACACCAAACTTGATGATATGTGGGCAGCCCAACTTCATCCCAGAGGTGGAAGCTGAGTCAGTCGAAAGCATAGATTTAAGAAAACGAGCAAAGTACCTACGCCGATGCAAGGATGTTCTGTGGTCATGCTGGACCAAGGAGTACGTACGATGTTTGAGGGAACGACATAATCTCAAGCACAATTCCAAGGAGCTACGACTAAAGATCGGAGACGTGGTGTTAATCCAAGGTGACGAGCGGAATCGGGGCAGGTGGAGCATAGGGATCGTTGAGAAGCTGATCAAGGGTAGAGATGGAGTAGTAAGAGCGGTGAGGCTGAGAGCGGGAAAATCGTACCTTGAGCGAGCGCCTCAGCAGCTGTGCCCCATGGAGTTGTCTCGTGATAGACAACCAAGCACTCCATTGCGGTTGAACCCTATAGCTAGAGAGTTTCGCCCAAGAACGGCAGCTCAAGCAGCAAGACAACGAGTCAAGGAAATCGTGCAAGCAGAAGAACAAAACTTATAATCGAACTTGGACATTGAACTTATAATTCTCTTGAACATTTAGCATTTGACCATTTATATTAATTTTACAAGATATTGTTAATTAACGTTATATTTGTTCCTTTCAGGATCAAATAGGGGGAGAGTGTCGTGAGTGTCAGTAGCGAGTTATGTAATCATTATGTAATCTGAGAGTATTGAAACTTGAGAGGAGATTTTTGGGGTGGGTGAGTGTTGTGAGAGGGTCAGATGCAACGCGGAGAGAGGAGAGTATGTGATAAAACTGTGTCTCAAATAAATCGAGAAAACAACAAAATATTGTGTGTGATCTGTCACGACAGAAGGAAGTAAAAGAGAAAAATGTAGAAAAATAGAATATGAGGAAAAAAGAAAGAGAAAATGAATGGAAAAAATGAAAAGAAAGGAAAGGAAATGGGAGCGATAGAAATAGAAAGAAGAAAAAGAAAGAGAAAAAATAGAGAATAAGGAACAAAGGGACAAAGCAAGGAAGGCAAGACAATAGGCAAACACTTATTCTAGATATAGTCTTACCCTTGTAATACATTGGCTTGGTAAGGTAGCTCTAGTTTAAGTGCTGTTTTGCTGTTTGTTTTAATTTGTATTTTCCCATTACTTTGTCTGCTGCGCTTAACGTGATATGCTACAAAAATAATCAAAAACAATCAAGTAAGAAATTGAATTTATAATTCCAGGTCTAATACATTCAATTTTTTTGATCATATCATTTCAAGACCATATCTATTAACTTAGTTTGTTGAGCCACATAGCAAACTTAAATATCTGACTGGCAAGGTAGTTTTTGGGACAAGGGTTTTAGTAAGAATTGTAATTTTCCAGATAATAAAATTGCATACCAATGACAACGTATTGCTTACCAGAAAATGTGACTGTAGCAACTTTGATATATTTATTTCCTGGCTTTAAATTAAGAGGCTGTGGGGAAAACATAATAAGAGTCAAAAATATGATGGTAAAGGTGCTGGTAGTAGTTATAATATTGATAATAATAAGCTTCATTTAGAAAGGATACATACAACGAGTAAAGCAGCATATGCCTTTTTCAATGGTTTAATCTTCAAACTATGACATACAGAGCTTAAAGAATATACAAACTTTTGTACTTACAGTGAATGTGACAGATACGGCATTATTTGCTGGCTCTGCTATTATTGACTAGAGAAGAAAAAAAATTCAAATGACAAGCGGTTCCAGTGATTACTGCATATCTCAAAATATATTTGCAGCAATTGTGCATTGCAAAAAATATCCATATCTCCTCCAATAATTACATGTTTATGGTAGAACCTACATGTAATCCTGCCACGCCAGTATCTATACCCTCCTCAGGGGTGGGGAGGGGTGGGGAGGGGTGGATGGCAGAAGAGATATAGATTTTTTCTGGGATTCTATATTATTTATTTTAAATGGTTTTACTAACAGATATGTGAACTTGCTTTGGGCCAGAATTAAGTAAGTAGACTCCAACAGCTTTAGGTTCATCTGTAAGATAATTTGGTAATCGTAATATAATCATTTCCAATCATACAGTACATAGTCTCTATTTGTTACATTTTCTGAAATTGAATGTCACACTTCCTTTGGGACAATCTAATTCCAAGTGATGTGCTTTGAACATGAACAGTATTCTGATTGGATTATAAGTAGCAATCTTGTGGTTCATTATCAGTTGCCACTGTCAAGGCAAGAGCCATGACAGGTAAATTAGACAAGACTGCGGTCAACAAAATAAACTGTTCCCATGTACCTTTGCATACTCTAACGATTTAATTGATTGACAATAGTCTATAAGCTGATTTGCCTGTCTCAACCGTTGACTCAATCAGTGCATAGCAATTAAAACAATGGAAATAACTGTCATAATGTTTTCATAGTCTTTCTGGATCTGATCTAATGTGTTGCCAAGTCAGACATATTAAGACTTACCCATGGTTCTTAGAGTCCCAAAGTCAAGGAGATCTACTGATGGAAATAAACCTGGAACTAAAGAAACTCGTCATGTAAATGAATAGACTTTTACTAATTCAAATGAATCCATGATACCCAGTTAATGAGAACACTGAGAGTAACCAGGATTTACATTACACTAATTCAATCAGGATGCTGGAAACCACAAAGTCCAAAGACTGTTTATTTTCAGTTTTTAGCTTTCATGCTTCGGGCTTGGCATAACCGCTTGAGCAGTGATAATCATCTCAGAATCACTGCTCGCTGAACCAAACACAGCTCGCAAAACCCCTACATTGGAGTCTAAATTTAACTAAAGTATGAATTATTAATCTGACATGTACCTGCTGTAACTTCGACTTCCACAGGAAGAATTAAAAACTCTGTAACAGGCGTAGCATTACTTGTTTTAATGCGTATGAAAGCTGTGTGGTTATTTGGTGAACGCCCTTCAAAGCTGACTCTCATTAAGGCTTTTGTTTCGTATGGAGGAATTTCCTGTAGAAAATGATCATGAGACATTAAGATACTTGGACTCTTCAAGTCATGGATAAATTTTATTAAATCAATTTAAGCAGTTAAAACAATACTGCTTTTAGCAACACAATTTCGATTTTGGCAGTACAACACAACTCAATCCAACCAAAAAATTACAATTATTAATTTGACTTTAGTATATAACAATGTACAAACATCTGTACATATATACATAAACACAAAACATATATCTATATCTATAAATACACGCAATTGTACATAAATTTACATTAAATACACCTATATACATATTACATTACACACCCAGTGTTTTTGTGGGGCTTCCTCTAACCCTGAAGGAAGTTCAAGGTGGAGATCTCCTCCACTTGAATACATCTCTATTACCTGAAAAAAACAAGTGAACAAACTTCCTGAGTGGTACTCAAGATTGTTCAATTAATATTCAATTTTTCTCATCTTTGATGTGACCAAAATACTTTACACCACTTCTTTGCATGGATGGAGGAAGTCCTGAAATGCATTGAAATTTTAAAAAATGCATTTTTTTTATTTTTTTAAATTCTTTTATTTTGTACAACAAGTGCATGATTTCTGCATCAATGCAATCCCAGCACCATACCCCTGCATAGAACCTGAAAATTATAATTTTCACCAGTTTAACAAATAATGGTGGTGAAAATGGAGAAGTTGATAAAGGTCCAAAATGATTCTTCTGAATCATTAATTAGGGTTTTTAATTTTTAACAGTGCTTTTTAACCAAAAATAAAATTAATGATAGTGACACTTTTCCTCCTGTAGCTTTTACCTGTATTGGACTGTTAAATGGATTGTGCATATTAATTAATGACGTGAATGAAAAATTGACGGGTACTCTTGCACCCAGGAATGGTCTTAATCTGTATGGATTAGGCACTCCAACACCAAAGACCTAAAACAGAAAATAGGAAAAAAATTATCCATATAATTTCTTATTTTCTCTTATTCAACAAAAAAGCCATTGCATGTGCATGAGAGATCTTACTTGACCTGTGAAAACATGCATGGTAGAAGACACCTTTCTTATGTTTTATTTTGACTGAATAATTTGTTTCGTGAGCTAAAACAATTACAGCATCTAGTACAACGATAGTCACATAATCCTCAATTGCTATTCAATTAAACATTAATTATTGGCCAAAAAGATAAGAAATAGCAATGAAAAAGAAAGAAATATAGCAAAGAAAATTACATAGCTGTAATAGAAGGGCATATTTTTTCACAACTTTTAGTCTGTTCTTTTTTTAATTTAGCATCATCTTGCAATAGAGTGCAAATATAACCATGAAACTTTAGTAATACTAAATAGCACAATTTCATGCAAATTCTATTGTTTTCTATTGTTTAATTAGCACTATTTTGTACTATTTAGCAATTAGTGTTTCACGGATTAATTTTTTGCACTCTAATGAGATTAATTCATCAATAAGCAATGAAAATCAATGAAAAGAAATGCATGTAGCATTATAATCTTGCTAACCTGATATGGATAAACTCCTTTGGAGGTGTGAATAAATAAAGTATTTTCTACATTTCCTACTAATCTTGCAAGGAAAACTATTTCAAATGTTGTATTTCCTAGTGGCTGTACTATCTGTAACAAATAAAAGCGAAAATAAATAACAATATCAATGTGATAAAGCCGTGAATAAAAACCATATCAGTTGACATGATACCATAGTACCCCTTCACAGTAAACTGGAAATTGTAAATTTTACCATTATTTTGTAATGAACAAATTAGACAAAAAAAAGACAAAGACATTTCAAAATACGGGAAAAATTTAATCTAGATATGTTTCAGCATTATCAAATGCCATCATCAGTAGAATGAAATTTTTTTTGGCATATTTGTAATGTCTTATTCCATTGGTGCTACTATGTTCCTATTATGATAATATGATTATCTCTACATACACCACGCATAAAAACATAAATATTTTGAGCAATTTGTTTTATGTTTACTAGATATTGGAACTTACTTTTGCCTGGAAAAAAGAAGCATGAAAATGTACTGTGCTTCCAGATATAGATTGTAGATGTAGACTCTGTTCTGTATTTGGATTTATTATTGTTACAGTTTTAATTCTTGGCATTCCTACTGACCTGAAGATAGAAAGAAAATACTTAATGTCACTATATATCTATTAAAATGACCTCAAAAAAACAACCTACATTTATCTAAGTTCATATATTAGTTTATATGTACTTTCTATGATCTTAATGGTAGCTATGGCAACCAAAGTACAACAAGTTTTTGTACATCTTTAAATATTGTTACACATAAAGACTGCTTTATTGCATCTAAATTTTTTTATTATTAACATCAAAATATTATGTTGCATAGATCTGCACACACATGAAGATACAAACATGTATATATGTTATATCTATAAACATAAATTCAAAGCATCGCTAGAACATCTGTCTACAGACTTCTAGACTTCCTAACTTAGCAAAACAAAATTTGTAAAAAAAAAAATCAAAAAGGAAATAAAATATCAAATTAACTGGAAGAGAAGAAATAAAAATATTCTTTTTGGATACATTTTTACTGCTAATAATAATAATAATAATAATAATAATAATAATTAGGATTGGACCTGAATTATATAATTTGAATAATTTAAATAATAGCATCAACCAAGAAGGTATTACAACTTACAAGCAATTACAACCAAAAGAAACAAGAAAAGATGGGAAGAAATAATATGGAAGGATTAAGGTTTTGAAGCAGTTATTTTTTAGAATAATTGTAAATCTTATACTGCAAGTACATAATAAAAAGTTAAGACTTTTTCAAGTAGAAATCTTAACAATTTTGACTCATAAATGAAATATGAGGATGAATTAAATTATATATTTAGTTCTGGAATACATTAGAACTGTATAGTTTGGAATTCTATACAAGTTACAAAATAAAATGTGACAATATCTTTATTCATCACGAAGAAAAAAATTTTGAATTTAAAAAAAATTGATTCTCAAATTACGAAATTTTGAAACATAATGAAACAAGCTTTAATATTAGAAGCAAATCAACTTCAACCAAACCTGTCATAAGGAACTACAGACTACAATTTAAACAATAAATATTCCCTTATTTGGAAGTTAATTAGAGGACATAACACTTTGCACCAACTAGAAAAATAATAGCGCTATATCCTACACTCTGGGGGTTCTTTCATCTCCCTTTTTGCTTTAATTTTTGAAAGTGAAATTTTTTGATGCATGAATAACTCACTATAACTTGAAAACTACTTGATCTCTCGTTCACTGAAAGGAAACCTTGAGTATACTACCTTGAATAATCATGATTTATTTTAATCGTGATAAGTAAACAAGACTATGCTTGCAATACTTCTGTTATCTGACACTAAAAGGTTTTATTGTTGAGGAGTAGAGGCATAATTTCTTATTGAATTGAATATGTTAAACTTTTCTATAAATTTTGAAATTTTTACAAAAAAAATTATACAGATTTGTGCACATCAACAAAATACAATGGTTTCTTTTCTTAATATTCAAAATTAACAAAAAAGGGCTTCAATAGTGGAAATACAATACAAGGAAATAATCCATGCACAATGACTAAGGTTAGAACACAATGAAACAACCTGTTTGCAGAAAGTTTCGCAAGAATTCGTTATAAGACTATAGTATTACATATTAACAATAAGGAAATAATACAAGTATCCAACGCCAACTTCGAAATGAAGTGACATTTTAAAATGTTCAATCATTTGTGTCATAAGCAATGCGTGCTGGCGAAGATAATTTTAGCAACAACACCTTGACAATATACTTATAGCACAAGTCATGCAGACGAAATATTGACAAATGAATACACTCGGCGCCAAAATACACTAATCTTAAATGATTGAGGAATCTAAAAAGTCAAAATTTTTCTCATAACTACCGTAAGATAATGATTTTTGAGGCATAAACATATAATAATTTGTGGGCAATTTTTTTTACCAAACACCAATTTATTAGTGATCAATAAATTTGGGATTAAATCTAAAGATATACCTTATACAAAAACAGTAGATAGTTGACAGATAGATAAAAAGTCAGTAAAAAAATAAGGATTTTGATATGCGTTTACTCAAATACTCACTGCTCGTTAAAATCCAGATATGAAGGGTCAAAACGTATCTGTCTAGTATTTAGCCCATCTCTGAAATTCATAGGGGAAAAAATAGCAGGAATTAGTTAGGGTCTTAAATTGAGATTATAAATTTGAGGGGTAACTTAAAGTACATATCGTTTTGGGGATTTAAATACTCGTACATGTTGGTATTAATGACAATGACAGACCAAATATGTGTGCAGTTAACATTCGTTTATGACCAACAATCCGTGACGAGCTTGAATAAAATAAATAAAATCAGGTGGCGATTTTTTTCTTTAAATCCTTCAGTAGAACACAATTTCAAATCCGTTTTAAAAAGGGGGAAGCACCGTTTTAGCCTTTCAAGGTAGAGAGAAATAGATGAAATTCAATTTCCGTTTTAAATTTCGAGAACAGGTTACATCATTCCCAAGACTGCCTTTCTCAAGTCACAAAATAATACAACTCAGCTTCAAAAAATAGTTAAAGGGAATAACCTTCAGCCCACTGTAAGTATTCAATCCTCTATTTAATCAACTTGATGTATTTTCAGACTTTTAGGAGCTTGGATCGATCGTATAGTCAACCGATCGTTGCGACACAGAAAATCCCTTTGTGCAAAACAAGACAATTGATCAAAGAATTAAGGCAGAAAAGCACATTTGTTTTCTTGTTAAGTTTGGTGGTATATTTGAATTAACAATACTCCTCAAATATGTTATGCCATTAAATAGTGAGGTAGATATTTGAGCTGATATTTTGATAATTATTAGCTTAGATGCAGTGTTTTATCTGTGAGTACGTACAATAGTAGTGTTGGTTCAAAGAAAGGGTTCCCGTAAATAATTCGACAACCCACCCTTCAATCTCATCTGACAACTAATTTATCCTTACCTTCTTTCACGTACAGATCCACTCTACGGAAATGAAAAAAAAAAAACGACAAATCATTAAACACAAACCAGTTAGAAAATCCTGTGTTCAGTAACTGAAATACTTGAATTCTGGTTTTATTGGTTTAATAAACATGTACTAGTAAGCTTAAATATAGCTAACATAGGTTCAGGCAAGTTTTCGTTTACTTTGTGCCAGACTTCAATTACTTAGTGGATTTGAGGCACAGTTTACACATAAACATTAGATTATTTACCATCATTTTAAAACATATGATAGAGTGCATTTAGGACAAGCAGGCAGGAGGAAATAAATTGAGATTCTGGGATAAGTAAAACTCCTGTATACGCTGCATTAAACATGAATGTTCAACCGAAACCATAGTCAGTGTATTCTTGTAAAACGAAACCTCACCTCCACGTGGCTTCCAGAGAAGCGAAGATCTCCGACATCCCCGTGGTACATGCCTATAGAAACCCAGCAATCCTCGTGAGTAAAGATCTTATCCAAAACTGCCAAAGAATAAGCTCAAAACACGAACAAGTTTGAAGCTGTCCGTTGCCACGCTTGCAGAGCCAACAAACGATGGCTCGCATCAACATCAAAACATCTCCCAAAAATCTCAATCTGCCTATACAAACCTGGCCCTGGCATGGGATTGCACTGCATCATGCATATCCTATGTGTAACTTGAAATACTAAAACGATATAAGCAAATAAAACAGGTCCTAATGAAGCGGCCATGACTGCCAGATCGATATGACTTTACTTAGAATTCTCATACACAAACTAAAACTAACACCGCGCGCGCCAGCAAGCACCATGGGATTGGACCAGCGCAGGTGCTCGTTAGTCACATGACTACGGACCCAAAATATACATATATTTTCCCTAAATATATCAAATTAATAATTCACCCACTAGCAATCACGTTCGTAAATAATCGTGATCAACGTGGACGTCAGACATTGTAAGTGTTTTTCGACGTCCTGGAGCTTTTGTCATCCACTTTGGATAATACTTACACATCGAAGAGTTGTAAATACTTGGTCAGCTTGGAAAGAGCGCGGGTTCAATAATGCCTGGATGGCACGATTTATAATCTTTTTTACTGTATTTTTTCGTTGCATTTCATTAACCGTTCTTGTGTTTTCACTATTCGGACACGCGACCTTTTTTTAGGTCACGGAAACATAGTCCTTGGAAACATAGTCCTTTTATTTCTCTTGGGAGTTTTGCGATTCGTGTCCTAAATGATATGCAAAACGGATTAGTAAAGAATTGTCAAGTAAATACATTGACACGAAACTCAATTTGTGAAATACCGATTTAAATCTTAGGCGTACACGAATATCACAAACGTTATCTTATAAGTTGCTGCCTAGTGTCGTTCCTAGAAGCAATAATCATCAACACGCCAAACGTTCAGGAATACTTCCCTTGGACAGGGCAGAAAAACGGGTTCTACCTTCGACGTTTATGCGTTAATAAGCTTTATATTTCATAAACAGGCTCTTTTGGGGCTGATTAACAAAATACCAAAATTTGGGGAAATTTAAGGAGTGCGAATTTGAGATATAACGCCCCTAAACGTTGGGTAAGATGATATTTTTTTATCAGCACAAAAACTAATATTTTCGCTAATACTTCGAAGTAGAATTGCTCGAGGTTAGCAGAATTTTGTGAAAAGTTTAAAGTACAAGAGACACGAACGAAACACTAAACGTTTTTTAGCATGAATTAGAGATAAAGAAAAGAATTGCGTAAGTAGCAGCCTTGTCGTTTTTCTGCTCTGTCCTTCCCTTGACTTTTAATTAAACACCAGCATTACCTGTGAAAAAGGCGGGCGGCAACAACAGAAAGTAAAGTACTTTTTAGCCGCAAATATAACCTTGGCCGACTATTTTATTAATTTTTTTTTTTCCATTCGTTTTTTTTGAAATTTACATGTAAATAGTTTGATGGGTTATTATTTCTTTTTATACGGTCCTGGATGCGATCAGTTTTTAAGTTCTGTTTAATTTTCGTGTTCAATTCTGTGAGCGGATCCTATTCAACGAGTTCGAGAAATCCGGTGTCTCATTTCATCTCCTCTTTTCGGAATTCGCCTTTTCAGTCGGTAGTTCTACACGTGCTACAAAAACTCACTCACCCTCTAGTTTAGGTGTGTTCGTGGTCTAGCACCAGACGTTTGTCTGCAGCTCGACCGCCTCAAAAGAGTAAGCTGGACAAGTGTACGTATAGATATACCGCCAGGGCTTTCGTCATGATGAACAGTTCCAAACACCTGTTGCGTAAAAAGATGTTCATTAAGCGAGACAACACTAGTTAAGTTACTGGTATGTTATCTCTGGCGGGGAAAAAACTGATTTATTTTTTATTGTAAGCGATTGTCAGCTTTCCTTTAGGTCAATCAGTTGCCCATGTCCGCGACAGGCGTAATCGTCAGTGTCGCGCGCCGCGGTAGCGCCGAGCGTGTATAGTATCTGTTTCGGCATCATTCAGAATGAAACCACAGTTTACCACCCTCATAATTTATCGGTACAGTCTAGGACACAATCGGATTTTTGGTTGCACCTAAAATAAAAAATTATTACTCTGATTGTTGTATTGATAAGTCTATTTTCATAATCTTTAAACTGATGACTTCTCTTTTCGTGTTTCGCTTATACACCCCGAACAGTTTTAGAATATTCTACCTTTCTACCTTGAGTCGAATAGACTTCGGGATAAAACTATTATCCTTTAGCAATTACCATTTATAAACAGATGGGCTGTATTCGATTGTAATTGAACTATTCAAAGTGCAGTATAATATGAGGATTTAATATCAAGTTTTCGGTTACAAAAGAATTGCTGCAATAAAGCCGAGCTTGGCTAGTAAACTGATACCTTGAAATTTCTTTTATCATAAGCGCACGTATTATGTATTCTTTCAAAACGAAACAGAAACTGAACAACAGACGTCGGTCGGGCCAAGGAAATAATGACACTTTCATATCTTTCATGTAGGAAGCTTTTAAGGTCACAAAGTCATGACGACAACGACAAAACAAAAGTAAAAATCCAATTTTGCTTTGGCTGTGTAGCAGAGCTTAATTCCAATGTTTTGGTAAATATAATTAACGGCCTAATTCAATAATGCCTAATAATAACATGCCCGACCCCTAGAGTCTGTAGGGTTGCCGGTCGTGAACTGATCATCCGGAAATCAATTTAAACTCTTTGTATGTAGGACTTCCCTAGGACGGAAAAAAACAGCTCAAGCTGACAACTTTCTTTTTAACACTTTCATTTCTGACCTTGCTATATTTGATTATTTGCCGATTTTATGAGCGCGCCTTTCAATATTCTAAAAGATATGACAGCATGATCAGCGCTTAATTTGGTGACTCCATGGCCATGCTCTCCTAACCACAGATTCACTGCAGGGAATGGAATTTGAAAAATGGCAGTATCTAGGGGAGAGTGGAGAATGGAAGGGAATTCACCTCCCCATGCCACGTATCTTCATTTCATTAATATCTGGCATATTTTTAACATAGATAACTGTATCCAACGAAAACAATTTTTCAGTAATTTAATTTGCATGGATCGTGCACCAATTCATAAGCTAGCTTCAAGCCCCTCAAGCGGAAAGGAATTTGAAGTTAAGTCGTGACTTTTAGTTGTTTGTGGTTGCGAGCCCACAGTAGTACGGTCCTTGACCACAACTGACAAAAATCATGTAATTTCCGTCTGTTGACCCGTGTTTCTTCCTGGTCCCCAGACCGGCGCAGCTTTACTGACTTCATAATGAGTCACATCCCTGGGCTAGCACCGAATACAGAATTTGACGGTGTGTGTGGGGTTATATAGTACTGAACTGGCAATTGGCCTCAAATTAGTAGTTAACTGACAAATAACCTAAAATTAGCGGCTAACTGATATTTCATTAATTTAGTTCATATTATGGTCGGTGGTCTCATAAGATTATTACTCCAGTTAATTACTGACAGTTGTCCTAAAATGTAGTTTTTCATTAGTTTTTAGCTAGTTATCTCTTGTAAAATGTACAATCGGGTACCCCCATGCACACCCATGGAACTGACCGCTACTCTTTGGATCAAGTATGCATCTTAATGCATGGGTGGTGTCCCGCGGGTACATGTTACTAGGACCACGAATGACTGGGGTGTTGGGCATTTGCAACCGGGAGGTGGGACGAAGTGTGTTTGGAGGTACTAGTAGGGGAGAGGGTCGTGACATCATCTGGAGAAATTTGAACAGCTAAAGCTGCGATAAAGACGGAACTAAAGTTTTTTCACTAACAGGCTCCAGCATTAATCGAATATCCGCTTGAGATCAGCCTAAGCTTGTATAATAAAGCCTCTTCGGCCGTCTGAAGAATTGATGATGGTCACCGATCCGAACTGATTGCCTATTATCCGGTGACTACCAGTCATGAGGTATTGATGTCATGATGTTAATGATGATGATGATGATGATGATGATACATGATGATGATGATGATACATGATAATGATGATGATGCCTGATGATGATGATGATGTCGATCATGATAATATGATGGATGATAGGATGGTGACGTTAATGTCAAATATTCTTAAAATGCAGAACAATGCTCGCTGATATACTCGCTCCGATCAGTATCGTATACCATGATAATCCCATATGAATTTTGTCCACTCTAATTTTGATACACTTGCCGACTCCTGTTATAGCTAGTGTTTACTAAGATTCTAGCGGCGATACGCGATTCAATAAAAATTGCGTATCTTTTCATTGAGCCTGCTGGACCAGATAAAATCATACCAAAAGCTTCGAGGATACAGGAAATGATTTGATCGCGTATATCGTCATGGACCAAGATAATTATTATTTGAACAAGCTGACAATAAAACCTTTGTTGTGCCCAAACGGAAATGAGTTGGTCGCACGCTTTGGGCCAGTTGAGAACTAAATTGGTTTATAAAGGAGAAAAGATAATTATGAAGCTTTCGTGAATTGCTTTTGTTCAAGTTAATTAGATTTTTGTTTTATAGTTCCGCAGTTTTCTTAATTGGGTGATTTTGATGAACACTTTATTTAATCGACGTCATAGACGACCGAGGAGAAAAAGAATGACGTGTAGACTAGATTAAAATTAATATAAATTGACTTTAATCAGAACGTCTTCATCAAGATTTTTCTAATGATATCGTTGCTCGGTATAAATAAAGAGCAGGTGTTTCCACTAAGTATATCTATAAGTCATATGTATATTTTTCTTGTTTTAATTAATCAATAATATAGTTTCGTACAAAACCTGTCAGATTTTCATGCTTTTAGGTATCGCTTCTTTCTACTTTATACACGATCACTATTTGTTTGTCAGCCGTTTATTTTTGTCTTTATCTGTTTTAACAAGAACAAGCACCATTACTGGGCGCATCAAGACCAGTCAATAACGAACACCCAGAAAGTCAAGCAAGAAATTTCCTGCTGCTTGATAACGGGCAATTGCAACTCATGTTTCAATATACCTTAGGTCGTACAAAGACCGCGGTTCAATTTTCCTTTCTCTTCCCTCCCCCAAGGATATACAAGTCTGTCCCCGCCGCCGGGTAATTTTTAGCATGGTCCTTTCGAGAAAGCATGCAGAGAATGGAGACCTGAGAAGAGCTGGTTGAAAAATTAAATGCGTTTAGTGACTGATTGGTTTACAGTATTGCAGTAGGGTTGAGCCCTAGAGGAGAAGATCCCGCGGGTTCTCGCCATGGCTGGACGTCCAAGAGGCTCGGCCAAGCACAAAACTCAAAAGAAGAATAACGACGACTGGGTAGCGGCGCTTAGGGGAGTGGGAGGGAAAGGGGACTGCCCCCCTCCCCCTCCCCCTCCCCATCTCCAAAGCGCCGCTACGCAGGCAGGAAAGAACTCGACATACGCACGCGAAGCATTGACCATTTCTTAATTTTAAGATATAGCTATTTCAAAAAAGGTTGGTAAAGGTTTTGTTGCATGTTGCATGTTGCATGCTGAACGTTGCATGTTGCACCATGCTTGAATTAGAGGTTTTTCATGTGACGTCGTGGCAGCCATGCTTGAGGGCAAAACAAAAGAAAATTTCTCCTTTGGGAAATCCTCTTTCTCATGCAAAATGTATTGCAATGCTCCTGTCCACAAGCATGGCTGCCGTGAAAAACATTTATGTTACATTCATGTTGTAAATGATGTCAGCACAGAAACGCCGGAGCAACGTGCGGACAAAGTTTTGGGAAATTGCATATAGTTGTGACCTTTTGCTGGTTGCGCCGCAAACATTCACATAACCCATAGTGCATTTTGGGCTTGGCATGCAGCATGCAATATGTAATAAAGCCTAAAAATAAAACGCATACACCTTAGTGTTGGCAGGAAAATGGTACATTGCTTCCTTTATAACCAAAACCTCGCTACACACTCCTTGGCAAAGGGAGAAGACCATCAAATTTCTTTTCCTTTTACTGGAGAAGGAAAGCCTATAGCTTCTTCCCTAGCAGAAAAATAATCCGCCTTTAAAATCTTTCTTTAAAAAAAGTTTCAGGAACACTACATTTGAAAGAATAACTCAAGAATCTAAGATACAACCAGACAGATTTGGGTTACCTGTTGTTTTTTAACTCCAGCGGTCTTTCCTTTTAGTTTAGGAAATATCGGACAGGAAAAATTTCCAAGGTACGTAAGATTTGTATTCGTTTTCCTCCCCTAGGGTTCTTTTACGTCCTAGAAAACTGTATTACATCAGGAGTGACTCTTATCTAGACCGCTAAATCCAGATATTGTTTCCTGAACGTAAAAGGAAGGGTAAAAATATCCCAATTCTGGATAAGGAGGCGGCCATATTTTCTCATGGTGTCATGTATCGAGTGCAAATATCTCTGAAAACTTTTCATATTTTGCCCTTCGAGTCGTTTTACAGTACGTGTTATGGAATACGTTCTTAATAACAAATTTTCTTTGTTCTACCTTCACTTTTCCGTTGGTTTGAATGATGTTTTGTCTTGTTTTCCTTCATTACATTCGAATGTAATTCATGGCTCCCCACATCTTCATTGACAGCGTGACTTGTTCACATGATATATGCGCTATTTCCGAGTGTTTGGGCGTGATTTCCTGGTTAACCCAACTCTTACTCCTCTTACTGTAGTTACAAAAGAATCTGCGAATTAGTAGTTTAATCGAATTAATCGTCGTTAAGGTATTTGCGCTTCAGATGTTTTCATCCAAATTGTACAAAAACACACTGTAAAGGGAATAGTGTGCTGTGTCTCTTATACTAGTGTCTAACTTTACCCTTGAAAAGTTTAAATTTTAAGGGTACGCTTTCAATATTCAGATGGCGGTAAGTTTTTGTACTGTATTTTATTTAGATAATATGATAAATTTAATCTAAGCGTTGTCGTAAAAGAGTCTATCAAAGAGTCTATCAAAGAGTTGATCATGAGGTCTGCATATGTCTGACTTTCATTGCAATCTTTTTTTAAGTTTTTGAAATTTTATATATTTTCAATTTTTTGTAAAACATCTGAGCTCTTATTGGTCAAAATTGTACTACTTTTTAATTATAAGATATTATAAAATGTTTCCCTGCTGGCAGAGATTGTACCTTTTCTTTCTCACTTATAAACTTACATGTGTATGTTAATAGCAATTATATTTAGTGAGGGTGACTTCTGATAGTTGCCAACTTAGCACTGATAAACTTGTGTGGCCCTCTATATTTTAATGCCTCTAAGTGAAATAGGACTGCCATTTTACTTTGTTTATCTGAGCCACAGAAAATGTCTCACCATTTGCAAAATAAGAATTAGGGCAGTAACTTCTACTGGGAAGTTTTTCAGACTATGTTGGTTGAGCCACAGAGGGTTTAATACTCAACCTCCTGCTCAACTGACTGGTGCCCAAGAAGCTGAGCCAAATGGGAGTTGGTGTATCTATTAATTACTGGGAGGCTTGATCTATCTATATACAGTGGTCTTTACGATGTCCTGAGTCAAAGGCTGATTTACTGCAATCTCATAAACATGCAAACTCTGTGTCTACCAGCTGCCACTGAAATTTGGTTTTTCGCTGCTGTCGATCAAACATAATCAATCGGTACCTTTTATATTTTTGACTGGCGGCAGGGAAAAACCAAATTTCAGCTTGTAACTTGGAGACAAAGAGATCACTTGTTTATAGTAATATTCAAAAACTAAATGATGGAAAAAGATGCTTTTATGATGTTTTTCAGTGTTTTGTTTTTATCTCATGCAGGGATAATTAAAGTATTCAAAAAACTATACATCTTGACTTATTATTAGAATGTCAAGTGCATCTAAATTTGTACTAATTTATTGTCAAGCAGACTCTGCAAGCAGTATGAAACACATCCTCTTGAGTAGCATTTTCTTTCTTTTTTTTCTTGTAACAAAATTAAAACTACACTAGCTAATATATATCAAAACAGCAACACAGGGCTATCTACATCATGTACATGTTTTTCTTTCATGTTTGTATGCACAATAATTGGTCTGTCTGTCCAGGCCACATGCAAAAAAAAAATGGCATGCCAGTAGATGAAATGACATAACATTGGGATGGTAAAATTAGAATGATTGATTGAAAAAGTCCTTTCATTAATCAACACTCATTATTTACTTCTATTATTGTAATCACATTCTTGACACACCTAGCTTTTAACTTTTGAAATCAAGCTATTTTTATCAAGCCTCACCCAAGTTTTAGATGTTATCTAATTAATATCACATTCTTTTAGTTTTTGATGCTCTAGTAGTGGAGAAGCTCTTTCCATTGATGTATTAATGCTTGTCTAAGGACATTGACTTTTTACCACGTTTCTATTTTCCATAAGAAATTCTGACACAAAACAGGAATTTATAAAAAATGGTACTGTATTATCAAAATTAACTGAATTGCTTAACAAACCTTAACTCAGTTCAAGTAGCAAATTAACCCTAAAGAAGGAGAAAATTAAGAAATATTCAAATTCTATTCATGGATTTTTTTATTTTGGAAATATACTGGTTCTTAATGGTTGAATGATGGATCTTTTTTGTTTTACAGGATTCTCTAGATCAGATGATAATGGTAGAGATTTGGACCTACCTTTCATTCTTCTTCTGGTATAGAAGAATATCAAAATGGCTTCTGCATTATGCCACTGGCTGTTGTGAGTTGCAAAGAATATGCAACAAAACCCAACATGGTGCGGCAAGAACTAAATCAATAGGTAAGACATGCTTTCATTTTACTTCTAAACTTCATTACTGTGTAAAACTTCATAGCAAGTTTAATTAGTATTATTTAGTATTATGGCTTAGTATGATTACTAATGACTGGACAAGAAATGCTCAAAAAAGAGAGACAATTAAATGCTTTTTAAATACATGTATATTCTTGGTGTGCGCGCACATATGCGTGTTACATGCATCATAGATGACATGTTGGTTGACAATAACAAAGCCTGCCTTTAGCTTTTCAGGTTAAATCAACCAACATGGTTATTGTTATTTATATTGGCCAAGAACAAATGTGCAGCTGTTTCGAAGATTTAACAAAAATTTATTATCATGTTATTGGATACATACCTAACTTTTGGAAAAATCTAAAAATATCATTTAAAAATCAAAATGGAATTTGCTATTTTCCATAAATTATGACTACATAAATCCTATTGACAGGGCTAATTTTTCCTATATCTATCCTGAAGGCCAAGCACAATAGGTCTCTTTATGTTGATTCAAAAATAACAAGCTCAAGAAATAACAAGTTTATTCTAAAAGAACAAAGAGAGAAGATTGTGTTATTTTCTGCAAATCTTAGAGGTCTAAATTCTTATTTAATATTTTTTCAGAGGAATCCTTGAGAAGTTCCAGGACTAAGGTAATAAAGAAATATGATGATCCTTTTAAGTGATTAAATTATTATTTAAATCAATCTTCATTGCATTGTTTCAAAAAATATCCATAGTATATAGGCTAAGCAAAGACTGAGATTGATTTTAAAACTCCAGGAGGGGATGTTTTCTGGAGCTATACTCACTTCAACATGAGCACCTCCAAGAAAGAAATTAAAAAGGTTAATTGCCATCTGTTTCTTTGAAATTCAGGCCCTTAGCGAGCTTCCTGATAAGTTAAATGTGAAAATTGAGGAGGCTGTCATGTTGGTTATGACAAAGAAAAAAATTGATGTTGGTCAGGAAAAAATGTAAGTGAGCTAAAAGAATGTCTTAATATATAAATTTGGAATTTTGTCTTACAGTGGAACCACTATAACTGGGGCCACTTAGACAGCAAGAACCAAACAAATTGTAGAATAAAAACAATACATTCCAACTTTGGGTAGTGGAGCTAGTCAGCATATCTTTCAACATGTCTTTTTATTCCCATGAGAAAATGAGGGTGGCTATCTAGTTGTTTACATGTAACATCAGAATTGAATTACAATTCTCATGCAGTCTAGGTTGCTAATTACTGTAGCTCCACTACCCAAAGTTGGAATGCATTGTTTTTTATTCTACATTTTAATTGGTTCTCTAATCTAACTGAACTAAGTGGCCCCAGTTACAGTAGTTGTACTGTAACCATGCTAAGTCATCTCATTACAATTGAATAAAGTAAAATTGAAGAAGTCATTTTTTCCTTACAGGTTTTATGATGCAATGCGTGTGTGCTTGAATCAAATATGTGGATACACAGAGTTGTTTAAAATTGTAGAGGAGAATAGGCAAGTGAAGTACTCCTCAGATAATGAAAGTCACGAGAAGAAACTCATGGAGGTAAGTAGATCAAAAACTGATCCCATGTACACTCCGCATGTGTTAGTGTGTGACATGTGTGTGACAAGTAACTTGAGTAGAGAGATGAGTCTCAAGTTTCAGATATATGTTGTAAGCCTGATTTCTATTATAAACTATAATGTATTATCTGTTATGGATATTTTTAGCTTTGGAGTAACATGATGCCAAACACAAAACTAGAGGAGCGAATAACAAAACAGTGGGGTGAGATTGGATTCCAAGGCAAAGACCCAATGACTGACTTCAGAGGAATGGGAATACTTGGACTAGACAATTTATTGTGAGTTTAGTATATAAACTGTTTTTGTTTTGTTTTGTATTTAGATCTTATTAACCAAGCGGAAGGTCTGTATGGGATAATCTTGACTGAGGTCTGTACCTGACCGAGGTCAAGATTATCCCGTACAGACTGACCAAGCTCGGTTGATAAGAGTTTTATTATATGACCACTTTTCATTGAAAAGGACAAAATGTTTTCGCCGTAAGATTAATATGAGATCGGACCGGTTAATACCAGAGAATCTAGTCCAGTCCGCGATGCGCTCTATCCAATCAGATTGCTCAATTTGCTAGTGTCCAGGCTCTAAGATTCATGGTCATATAATAAAGTTAGGTATAATATAAGTAGGATATTAGTAGATTGCTCAAGCAGGTATCTGTTAGGTGTCAGTAGATTGATGGTACGATTGGAAAATTAAACAAGACTTATCCCTGTAGGTTGAAGTTTGATTGGAATTCTATGGAGTCATTAAATTTGCAGGAAGGGATCCCTGTACAGATTGATGATAGAATACATTATGGGAATAGCTGAATCACTGAAAGACATAAAAATAAACCATTAGTCATTCCTGTTAAATGGGAAAAAAATTAGTTGTGTGTTGACCAAATTGGAGCTAGGATCACTAATGGTTTCTTTTATCATTCAGATACTTTGCATCAAAACATACACCTGCTGCAAGAAAAGTCCTCTCAAGTTCACACCATCCACATTATGGGTTAGTGTTCTATGATATATTTACCAGTCTATATAACAGTGCAACTACTATAACCGGGACCACTTACACAGCTAACCAATCAAAATGTAGACTGAAAACAATGCATTCCAACTTTGAATAGCTGAGCCAATCAGAAGAAGTCTAGACTGCACAAGAATAATAATTTGACCTTTCTGTTACATGTAATTTATTGTATTCATTCTACAATTTGATTGGTTCTTGGTGTCTCGGTGGCCCTGGTAATAGTAGTCACACTGTAATAATATGCATCTGCCAGGCATGAATAGAAGAATCAAGTACACTAATGAACAAAGTTGGTAATTGAATAAAACCAATAAATTAAAACAAAGAAGAATATTTGCAATTGTTTTACATGTCACTTGTGTTCTTTGTTTTATTTATCCTTCCTTGATATTTTTATTCAATTGCCAACTTTGTTCTACTGGTAGTGGATTGCCTGCCTTTTATAACATTATTGCAGGAGATTCCAGACATATGCACCAGGCAAGAATATTTATATTTGATTTGACGAATCTGATTGGCCAAAGGCTGCAAAACAAAAACAGATCTATAAACTAATATGTAAGCAATTATTATTGCATTACTGCAAGACTATGGTTTTATACTTATGTTTTAATACTAACGAATGCATATTTGTTGAATTGTTTCCTCTAGATACTCTTACGCTATAGTTGGCATCAATATTACAGGAATGGCTTACCGGCTTCTGAAGACTGGAGCACTGAGGACTCATTTTTACAACTGCAAACAGGGAAAACCAACAATGGATGACTTTAATGAAGTTTTTTGTAAGCAAGAACCAAATTTGTAATGGAGGCTTTGCACCATCACGTGATAGCAGCCATGTTAGATGGCAGGAAAAGTAGAATCATTTTACATGAGAAGGAATTTAATTCCGAGATCAAAGGGATTTTATTTTTCTGCCATCTAACCCCAAGCCGGCCAAGCTGTATTATGGATGCAGACTTGTCATGGTGCAAAGGCCTGTGTAGTCTCCTGAGCTCAACAAAAATGATGCATTCTGATCTAGTTTGGGTACAACAACACCATAAAGGCAAATGATGAACAAAACGTGTTTGTTCTAAAGCTAGAATAGAATAGACTTTTATCACACAGCAGCCATGCCATTTATTCCTACAAACATAAGAGCCTTTGTTTCTGCCAATTCAAACATCCTGAAACACTTGAATGTGAGGCTAGCTAGAAAAATATATTGTTCCAGCCAATATTGGCTGCAATGTAAGAAAAGTCTGTGCACTACTTCCACTGTTCTTCTTTCATTCCATTGTTTTCTTCTCGATACAAAATTATACTGCATACTCATATAAAATCATTTTGATTCTTTCAGGTTATTTGCTCTTTGAATTTAACTCCTTCTGGTTCAATGAAAAACCAGAAAGTGTCATGGAGTTCAACAGAATCAGAGACAAGTTTGAAGAAAAAGTTACAAAGATGTTGAGTGCTGATATCAATATACAGCTAACATTGAAATACAGGGATATTAGTGATTTAGCTTCTCTGTCATCTGTCACTTCACTTGATACACATTTTTGATGTTCCGTAAGTTCCCTTTTCATGGTTCCTTCCGTAGCATAAACAGACCCAGTCATTCTTCAGAAAGGATGGAAAAGAAGACAAATAATAATATTAGACACTAGCTAGTGAGCCACACTTATACAACTTTGGGATATCCCAATAAAAAAAGGCAATTTTTGATATTTTGGCTGTTTTGAAATCATGGATCAATTTGTCTCATCATTTTCATATCATTTCACATCACAGCATTATCTGAATTTATATGCTTTTATGGTAATTGAATGTAAATAAGAATCATTATAAAGATTAATAAATGGGAAATTGCATAATAGTCCCTTCCACAGTTCCCTGCTGCATCTTGAAAGGTAGCCAAGCCTTTGCATTCAGAAGTCTCTATCATTGGCAGCTCACTGTTCTTCTCGCTTTAATGCACGGCTACCTTTCAAGATGGCACAGGGATCGGTGAAGGGGATTATTGGCGGCATGACTCCTAAATGACTTCCAGATCAAACTTGCACATGGACATGCCTAGTTTTCTGCAAGGATTGATATGTTCAGATCAAAGTGGAAGCCATTTAGACATCATGCTACCATTTACCCTGGTTTGGCTTTCCTGGATTCAGTTCCATTCTAATGCCTTTGACACATCTGATCATTTAGATACAGCCTAGACTGAATCACTGCCACTCGGGGTATATAAAAATTTTCTAATACATTACAATATAAAATATATTTATTGTCAATTTAAAAATATATTTAATACTAAGCAGTTTTCTAAGCAAAATATGCTTAGCATAAAGCAACAAGGGCATAATTTTTATTGAATATAATTTATAAGATGTATGAAGTCTGTACCCATATTTAACATGGCTCCTAATACTTTGTTGTAATTGTCATGCTTATTTTTACTTTTATTGGAGACTTGTAGAAACCAATATAGAAAAACCCATACTAGTATCTAGAAAAATACCTTCCAAAATCCACTGGAATTCACCCTATAAGCCCAGCTTTTTTGAGTTTGAAAAACATAATGCTTTGTGGTCGAGCTTTAGTAAAAACAACACTATCTAAGGCATGGTGAACAAAAGATGTTTGTACTCAAGGTATACCATAATGCACCATGTTTTCTATCTGAGAAAAGGTCTATTTTGCTGTTTTTCATTCATTTCAATTTGCAGGCAACTGTGGTAGTTATGTATGCAGCCTGACTTAAACTTCTGTCCCAGTAACCAGAGGTAAAACCAGGCTGCACACAACCTATGTGTTACTTAGACCATACCTAAATATTATTCTATCTTGTCATTAAAACTTATTGTTTATGTACTGTACATAGGTTGAAATACCCAAAAGATGCTTGAAATTAGTACTTGAGAATTTCTTATTGTGAACCATTTGTAAGCTGTATCTAAGCTAATGCTAAGCACCTGAGCCATTAAAATAACATTGCAATTTCACATTGTTAGATGCAGTAATAATACCTTGGGAGGATCAAAGGGGTGCTCTTTAAATTTGATAATTGTTTTCTAAGGAGGGGAGGCTGGTAGAAAGTTTAACTTGCAATATGCTTATATTTAAGTTTTTTTATTGGGAGGGTGTAAACATTTTCCACAACATTTTTAGAATGAGGCTTTTTTTCCCATTTTCTTACTCTTCGTTGACCCAAGCTTTGTGATCAATTAGGTTGTTTCCCATTGAAACGTATCTACAATTCATTGACCAGTTTCTTGCAAGGACTTACTTAACCTTAGTGGGCTCCCTGTGGTCCTACCTACCCCACCCCCGACACTCTATTTGATCACGCGATAACGAGGTATGGCATGACGTCAGACCCTGCGCACTGGTTTCGAAAAGTCCTTTTCGTTCTGCTGTGGCCATTGTCTAGCAGGAGAACCAACTGGTTCACTAGAAAAATAGTCCCGTATCCAGAGATATCTGGCGTAATCTTCCTCCAAAATGGGTAGTAAGTATCTTTAATTATTCTCGTAACTGCCTGTTCCTTCTTTTTCGACCAAACACGTCTCTATCTATTCGAAATCGTAATCTAATTTGTTCCATTTTTACGCTTGCAGTAAAATTTCTCGAAGTCCTACGGCCATTCATTTCCGTTTTACCTGAAGTATCTAAACCAGAAAGAAAGGTAAGTCCACATTTTAGAAGCCCCACAATGCTAGTTTAACCTTAGTCTTCTCAATATTTAGTATTATTCATCGTCATTACTGTATTCTATATTTACGCTCTTCGTAAAGTGAACAAAACCTGATCCCCAATAGTGGTTACGTGTCCTTTAGCGTGTGGCCCCAACAAAAGTAGACGCTATATTGTAAACCGTCTTTTCTTACTTATGAACTCAATACAACTTCAATTTATTTCAACAGATCCAGTTTAGAGAAAAAGTACTATGGACGGCAATCACACTTTTTATTTTCCTGGTTTGTTGTCAGGTAAGGAAAAGGCTACAAAACGTTTTCTTTGTGTGATTCTGTGATTTTTATAGGGGAAAATTTTGGTATCAGCTTTGTAAACTGTTTTGGACTTCCTAAAGTGTTTTTTTTTTGTATATCTGATCTTTTAGATATTACTTAAAGGTGCCGTAGATGTTACTCTGAGGCCATAAATTCACGATTAGTTAACAGTTATTGAATATTTTAATTTTTTTAGATTCCTCTATTTGGAATCATGTCTTCAGATTCGGCAGATCCTTTCTACTGGATGAGAGTCATCCTTGCTTCTAATCGAGGTAAGAATTCGTAATAACTCTAGTAATTAATAACTTTTAAAAATATTACTGCACTATACTTCAATCCAAGAAAATTTAATAATTTTGTTAAAATATATATATTAGTATTCATTTCATTTTAGATTTTTTTAAATACAAAATTAGTCCCTTTGTGAAACATCTATGACTGGTAAAGAAGTCAATAAACAAATAAGATTTTAAAAATTAGAATTGAAATAAAAATGGGATTTGTAGTGGGAGTACCGAGTCTTTTGCTTTCTTTTATCATTCAACACTAAAATTGTAACACCAAAGTTACTCAAGATGAATATGAAAAATATAAAAAAGGGTTTTGGGCTTTGAGATTTCCCCCTTCTTTTTCTTTTCCATCAATTGATAATACTTGTAATTTTCAAATTGTTCATTGAATAAGGGTCACAGTTTTCTTAATTGATTACATGACATGCAACCCTGATAGCCTAAGAGGTATGTATTCATTTATTAATTGATTTAATCTTTTTCAGGTACATTAATGGAGCTTGGTATCTCTCCAATTGTCACCTCTGGTCTTATTATGCAGGTATAGACGGTTAACATATACTTTTATAGTCTTGATTGAAGTGTAAGGTAATAAGGTTTAACTATATTTTTAACTTTTCTTTGTAGCTGTTGGCTGGTTCCAAAATCATCGAAGTAGGAGATACTCCAAAAGATAGAGCGCTTTTCAATGGAGCTCAGAAATGTATGTATTTGCAACTCCATTGCTATTGTCATTCTCTTATGAATGATTGGTATAATTATTTTTTATTTTCTTGAGAGCTAGAAGACATTACTTTTGAGAAATCTAATTATTTTCTTGTGTATGATTTAATACCTTTTGCCATCGAACATGGCCACCATCAATAGACTATCAGGGCTCGAAAATAGCGGCCTGCCAATGGCCAATGACAGGACAAATTTCATGCTTGCCAGGCGAAAATAAGGATGCACTGCCAAATGAATAATAAAATGGCATGCAAAATTTACTGGAATGACCTCCTTTTACCATGCTCCTTTACTATGGCAGGCTAAGAGTTTTCTATTTCGAGCCCTGACTATGTGAAGTCACTATCGGAAGAATGGTAAAAACCCTTACTGTTCAAGGTAAATACATGTATATAATAAAAAAAATCATTTGTTCTTGTTTTTAGTATTTGGTATGATTATTACCATTGGTCAAGCAGTAGTGTATGTGATGACTGGTATGTATGGTGATCCATCTGATCTTGGACCTGGTATCTGTCTTCTCATTATCATTCAGGTGTGTATTCTGTGCATCTCTTTGCATTATAGATTCACTAGTGAAAAACAGCTTACCACTGACAAGGCCTTCAGCTCAGATTAGTAACAACAACATAGCTGGAATTATTAAATTTACATTATGAAATAATGTGAAATGAAAACTAACACTGATTGCCATCTTTGTTCTATCTTTTATTGTAGCTTTTCTGTGCTGGTTTGATTGTTCTGTTGTTGGATGAGTTACTCCAGAAAGGATATGGCCTTGGCTCTGGGTAAGATATGTGCAATATTTGACCTAGGTTTAAATTTTTAACTTGACTCACTCTAATTTCACTTTGTAAACTTTGTTTTCTGTAATGTAAGAATTCATGTTGATAAAAATTATAAGCAACACACAGCAATACAGTGAAATTAGATCTTTTTTAGATACCTCTTGATTTTTACCAATTATTTGCTTTGATCTTTTCAGTATTTCATTATTTATTGCCACAAATATTTGTGAAACCATTGTCTGGAAAGCATTCAGTCCTGCTACAATCAACACTGGAAGAGGTGAGCATTCATGTTGTATAAAATTAGTAACTTTAGGCTTTAGAAGCATGCATTGTAAGAAAAATGTTTGCTTGCACAGGGTTTGGTAGGCATTTGAATTAGAAGGGAATACAGAATGTTATAAATATTTTAACACAAAGCAAAACCAAGTTGATAAGTCCTGCCTTTGTAATAACAACTACAAATGGTTAGATTTTCAATTGGCTTGGATGACCACATAAAAATAATAGTGATTCCGTCTTCCCACACTACCTCACCCTGCAGTGGAGGGCCATAAAACAACCACTGACAATGTAAAAAAAAGAAACCCTGGCAATGACCACCCCCTTAGTGTCTGGCCTTTAGTATTGGTTTCTTAGGGGTCAATTGTGGTGTACAGATTTAATGGGGTTGGAAAGTACTGCAATGCACCTTGAAGGGGAACCTGTTTCCTATTGTACAGCACCAGCCTGCAGGCAAAATCTCAAATAAATGTTTATTCTGACAGTTTTTTTCCAGCATTTCTGGTTTTCCTTCCTCTGAAAAACATAACAAGCCAAGCTTGAATGTGATTTTTGAATGAGCTGTGACCTGAGTTTTATCATCCCAGAGGTTGTTTTGGGGTATAGATAAGATTTGAAGATGCTAAACTATTTACTTAATTTCATCACCAGGGACTGAGTTTGAAGGTGCAGTCATTGCTTTGTTCCATCTGTTGGCAACAAGAACAGACAAAGTTAGAGGCTTAAGAGAAGCTTTCTACAGACAGAACTTGCCCAACCTTATGAATCTCATGGCTACTATCTTTGTGTTTGGTATTGTTATATACTTCCAGGTAAGATTTCCAGGATAATGAATTATACTGGCTTTAGTGTTCTGTAGAAATAATTATTTATAAGTATGATACCAATAGAAGACCTTGGGGTGATCTCTTGTGTGACTGAAATGATGATTGTCTCATCAACTTGATTTCCTTTTTCCTTTTCCAAAAATCTAGGGCTTCCGTGTTGATCTTCCCATCAAGTCTGCACGATATAGAGGACAGTACAGCTCTTACCCCATCAAGTTGTTTTACACATCAAACATTCCAATCATTCTCCAGGTAATTAAAAATCAAAATCAACTTTCTCTACCACTGTTTTTTGTTGTTACATATATGCTAATTGAGACCAAATTTGCAACAGGGAAGTTAACAGAATGGCAGTTAACTTGTCCTATGGTCAATTCACCTGTAATCCAGGTCAACTCACTAATAATCACAGTACTCTACTGGCAATATTAACCTTTTTGCAACTTTGGTCTCAATCAGCCAGAGCAGTGAAAAGAATGGCAGCATTTAACGTTCATGTCTTTGGCATCACCTTACAAAGTTTTCAATGTCTTCTGTCCCTAGAGTGCCCTGGTTTCCAACATCTATGTTATTTCTCAAATGCTGTCAGCCAAGTTTGCTGGAAACTTCATTGTCAATCTTCTGGGAACTTGGGCAGAGGCTGGAGGAGGACCAGCTCGTTCCTACCCTGTTGGTGGACTGTGTTATTACATGTCCCCACCAGAGACAGTAGGCCACATAGTAGAGGATCCAATCCATGCTCTTATCTACATCATCTTTATGCTTGGATCTTGTGCATTTTTCTCCAAGACATGGATTGATGTATCTGGATCCTCTGCAAAGGATGTAAGTATAAAATATAAGATTTCAATTTTATTTTCTGGCTGTGAGCAATAATTTTGTTTCTTCTAGGTTTGAGTTGGTACATTAATGTAGAGACATTTCATCAAAGTTCATTTACTTTTTACATCTAGGTTGCCAAGCAACTGAAGGAACAGCAGATGGTAATGCGTGGACACAGGGACAAGTCTATGGTGCATGAACTGAACAGGTAGAGAAATCTCAACCTAAAGCACAGCATCCTTAATAATAACTACAAATATTGTCTATTCTTTTGCTTTCATTCTTGCAGAATATTAAATATCTGTTTCATTGTGTTTGCAGGTACATCCCAACTGCTGCTGCTTTTGGAGGACTTTGCATTGGAGCATTGTCCGTCCTTGCTGATTTCCTTGGTAAATAATGTCACATTCATAAACACTCTTTCTACATATCCATACCTTTAGATTTAGGATCGTAAACGTACCATGTATATTAACAATGTAACATCTGTACATTAGTACTTTCACTTAATTCAAATATTAATCAGTATTTTTTCCCCTTTCAGGTGCCATTGGTTCTGGTACTGGTATCCTCCTTGCTGTCACCATTATCTATCAGTACTTCGAAATCTTTGTAAAAGAGCAAAGCGAGATGGGTGGAGTGGGAGCTCTGTTGTTTTAGTTTTCTTTATTTTATTTCTCCTTGTCAAGAGCAGATGATTCATGAATCTGTTACAATCATTTCCAATTAGAACTCACACCTCGACAAATCAAAATATGCAAAAGGGTATTTAAATTTTTTAAGAAGACAGTGTTCAACATTGATATGTCACAGTAAGACCATACTATGAATAAAGCTTTTATTTGCAAAGGACTGATAACAGTGGATTATATACACCATGTACTATTTCCCTACTATATCTGAATATCCATATAAACATCAGTGTTTTGGAGATTAAAATTTTGAATTTCTTCTCTCACCCTTTTTCATTCATTACTATCATTAAATAAAATGTTGACGGTTTGCTGACAAAAAAACTTGTCAAATGGCTTGCCATATCCTTGTTTAAGAAAATGTAACAAATGATACAATTCAGTTCTTTTATTGGATATATTGTACATTGTGTAATGTCATTACTGTAAAATTGATAGTCATCCAGGATTTTACATTATTTTAGATGCCCCTAGTTTGTGTCACATGGCCAATATATAATATAATAAAAGATAAGAAAATTTGAATAAAATTTGTCTCGATTGCTTGTTCAAGAAACCCATAAAATGTCAGTTGGTATATTGCCTTTCTAAGTGCCACCATGGAAAATAATGCCTTGACATCATGAATGATAATTCTATTATCATTGTGACTAAGGACAACTTTTATCACATGGAACCTTTTTTGTTCTCATGAGCATAAAAACTTTTGTTTAACCACGTGTAGCCTCATTCTGAAGTGCTTGAATGCAAGGCCACACAGAAATTTATTGCTCCAGTCAACATGTCTGCCAATGTGATAAAGATCCAAGGACCCCAGCAACTGTGTGTCCCTGAACCACAACTAGAAAATGCCATGTCAACTATGAGCCCCAGTGGTCTTTTCTCAATGTCCCTTTTACAGGGCTGTCAACCCCCAAGATATTCAAATCTGGAGAATTGATAGGGAAGGGACATGACGTCACAGCGCGTCAAAAAGCGCGCGGAAAGACGCCTTTCGGTTTGTAACATTTGATGTGATTGGTTTATTTCTGACCAATCAGATTATCGTTTACATTACAATGGCCTGCTTGCAAGAACAGCCATGAGGAACGTTTTGATTTTGTTTAAAATAACACAAACAACATAAGATAATTGGAATTTTATGGTTGTGAAACTCGGGTCTCACAAGAAAAAATGGTCAGCTTCGGGGATTATCCCGGAGATTTGAGACTCTAATCTGGAGACCGGGAGATACGGCCCAAAATCTGGAGACTCCCGGTTTATCCGGGAGAGTTGACAGCCCTGCTTTTAGTGCCTCTGTTCATGTAGCAAGCTGTGTCCCCAATGAGTTAGTCCCCGGCCCCCTGGCACCTCTGTCATGAACATTTCACTGACTATGGACTATGTATGTCATCCATCATTGGACAAAGAAAAATATCTTTTTCTTTGACTAGTCCAGCTAAAGGAACTGTCTAGAAATCTTTTGGCAAGGGCTTCAATTTCTTTAGAACATAGCAGACAAGTCATGCTAACAGCCTTGGACTGTTGAAATTGCTGGTTACCGCTCTCTATCCTTTATATCAATTTCATTTGATATTCAGCTATTTTTCTTTTTAACTTCTACTTCCGTTACTCTCTATCCCTTTTCATTAAATGGCTTATATTGTTTTTTCCTCTTTCCTCTTTTTCATTTTGCGCAAGAATGAAATTGGACACTGGGAACTAAAATGAAGGTAAGTACTTCATGTATGCCTGATTATAATGTCCTGGCGGTATGCTTTATGTTATCGTGCATGATGCCGCTCTCTCACTGTATCCTAGTGTATCCACTGTATCCATTGTATCTTAGTGTATCCTAGTGTATCTTAGTGTATCCACTGTATCCACTGTATCCACTGTATTCTCTGTATCCTAGTGTATCCAGTGTATCCAGTGTATCTACTGTATCCAGTGTATCCACTGTATCCACTGTATCCACTGTATCCACTGTATCCACTGTATCCACTGTATTCTCTGTATCCTAGTGTATCCAGTGTATCCTAGTGTATAGTGTATCCTAGTGTATCCAGTGTATCCTACTGTATCCTAGTGTATCCAGTGTATCTACTGTATCCAGTGTATCTAGTGTATCCGCTGAATCCAGTGTATCCTAGTGTATCCAGTGTATCCACTGTATCCTAGTGTATCCAGTGTATCCACTGTATCCTAGTGTATCCACTGTATCCACTGTATTCTCTGTATCCTAGTGTATCCAGTGTATCCTAGTGTATCCAGTGTATCCTAGTGTATCTTAGTGTATTCTCTGTATCCTAATGTATCCAGTGTATCTTAGTGTATCCACTGTATACACTGTATCCAGTGTAACCCTTAATTCCATTGCATACTGTATTCTCATAGTGCATTCACATTCCAAGTGTAATATCAGTGTATCTACTTTATCCTAGTTCATCTACTACTTCATGTAAGCTGACTTCATGAACTGGTGTGACAGAGTCAAAAGACACTATTTTGGACAGTAATTATTTAGTCATAAATCTATATTTTTAATTAGGAATGCCTCGTGTACACATAGGAATGTAATTCTTTAGTTAACTGTTTGCGTGGAAAATGCGTAAGCAAGAAATAATTTCCGTACGTAATTACATTACAGTGAGTCATGCCTAGGTTTGGCGCTTGTTTACGTAAGTTCGTGTTTGGGACATCCTGTTTGCGCCTAGGGCGTGCAACATTGCATAGGATGTGTAAGGTCTTAAGAATGCAGGTTTTTCCATAAAAGTAGGCCCAAACTAAGCTTAAATCAGTGTAGTAAAAGTTCTTGAAGACGTTGCACATATCAAGACAAGGAATTCTCTACGATGTAAAGAGATATCCTGTAATCTCGTTCCCGTTTTTTTTCATGTATTGTAAAGTTGTGTGAATTTTTCAATAAATTCTTTTGTCAAAACCACTTGCAATCTGATTCATAGCTGAGCGCCTTGCCGCCGGTTACATTTTTGGTGTCAGAAGTGGGATTGCAAGAAAGTTGACATTAGTAGTTACTGATTATTTACCAACGGGAACGAGACTGAAATCATGGCAGAAGAAGCTGTGGCTGCACTCACAGAGCAATTGGCTGCACTCAAGGCACAGCTGGATGGCATGCAGGCTGAAGGAGGACCCCCTGCCCAACCTGTTCCTGCACCAGTGGTACAAGTGACAGTGCCAAGGGAGAGGAAGCTGAGGAAGTATGCTGGTGGCAGAGACGACAAAGTGCTTGAAGACTGGATAGCGGATGCACAGAGGTCTGTGGCTGCCCAGAAGTTAACTGGTCAAGAGGCGGTGGATTTCCTGTACCATAGCTTAGAAGGAGCGGCTCGAGATGAAGTTCGACTAAGGCCTGCGGATGACTGGACAGACCCGGAGGGTTTCTTCAGGATTCTGAGAGACGTCTTCGGAGAGAAGCTCACCAAGACCCAGCTTCTCCAGAGGTTTTTCGCCAGAAAACAAGGTGACAGGGAGCCCATCCAGGACTTTGCCCATGCCCTGATGTCGATGGCGGAGCACATAACCAGAGTACACGTAGGAGCCCTGGAAAACAAGGACCAGAACCTCAGAGACACATTCGTTGAGAACTTGCGTGACAACCTGTTGCGCAGGGATCTCAAGCGCTATATCAGAGAACATCCCGAGAAGACCTTCAACGAGGTGAGGCAAGAGGCCTATCATAGCTCGGAAGACACAGATAGAGGAGCACATCGCCATGCAGCGGCCAAGGAGGTGTTGGTGGAGAGCAACCAAGTAAATGCCATCCAAGAGCTTACAGCAGGACAGAAGGCCCTGGTGGAGAGGCTCATGCAGCAACAAAAATTGCTGGATGAGCAGCAGAAGCTGCTAACCCAACTTACCATGAAGTTCGCAAGCCCATCACCACCACGAAGTCCCCCACGTGGTCCGAGGAGATGTTACAACTGCCACGAGCTTGGACATCTTCGGCCGAACTGCCCAAAGCCCCTGAAAGACAAGGCACCAGCAGCACCACAGAAGGAGTCAAACTCCAGCTCTCCACGGCAGTGAGCCACGCCGTGGAGAGGAACTGTAGTGGCTCTAACTCTCTTTTTCAGAACGAAAAGTTTGTCGGGACAAGTCCCACAGTGGTGGCGAGGATTGGCGGAGTACCTGTGAAAAGCTTAGTGGATACGGGCTCCATGGTTACCCTCATCACCGAGTCGTTCTACAGGGAAAAGCTACAGCCAACCCTTGGAGACCTACACCCTGAAACAAGATTACTGCAGCTGCGAGGAGCTAACGGTTTGGACATCCCTTACATTGGATATATCGTCGCTACAGTAGAGATCGGAGGAGTGGTGGTCCCTGGGTGCGGCATCTTCATCACGAAGGACACAGCAGCCACTACAGTAATGCAGAGGAGGGTACCTGGCCTACTGGGAACC
Source organism: Actinia tenebrosa (assembly GCF_029948245.1). Lineage (NCBI taxonomy): Eukaryota > Metazoa > Cnidaria > Anthozoa > Actiniaria > Actiniidae > Actinia > Actinia tenebrosa. The sequence continues at coordinate 6,405,400 of NW_028292583.1, forward strand.
AACGTTCTTGGGCAGGTGCCCCAATACCAACAGATCCTGCAAGATGAAGAGAAGAAGAGTAAACGTAAAACTGGGTTCGTGAAAGTAGCCGGCTCAGACAAAGTCTGGGTCCCTGCTTTCACAGAATCTGATATCTTGGTCACAGGCCCATCATGGGGCACTGATGCTGTGATCGAACCCCTTGGTGTACCAGTAGAAGGAAACCTCACCGTGGCCAGTACTCTCGTGGATACTACCAAGACGTGTTACTATGTCAGAGTTGCCAACCAGACGGCAAAGGACATATGGCTAAAGCCGAGGACGCGGATTGGAATTGTGCGAGAGGGAGAGATGGTCAAGAGAGGAGAGCAGTTGGAGTTCCTACACGAGAATAACATGGTGACAGTGTGCTGTAACCTTAGTGCTGACCCTCAGATGCCACCCCAACGGGAAGCTGTGGGCAAAGTACGTTGGCAAAGGATACAGACACCCCCTCACGGGATTACCCTGGAACATTTCCCCGGGACGGAACTTCAGAGGGAGAAAGCTCTCCAGATGTTCGAAAGAAATGAAGAGGTGTTTGCTTCATGTAAGGAGGACCTTGGCTGTACAAAGACAACATATCATCGCATCTACACAGACGATGATGTGCCTGTCACAGAGCGTTACAGAAGGATTCCTCCAAACCAATACCAGGAGGTGCAACAGCATCTACAAGACTTGCTAGAAAAAGGAGTGATATGTCCAAGTGAGAGTAACTATGCCTCCCCAATAGTGCTTGTACGAAAGAAGTCTGGAGCCTTGAGGATGTGCGTCGACTACCGGAAGCTGAACCAGAAAACCAAGCGTGATCAGTACCCCCTACCAAGGATAGAGGAATCACTGGAGGCACTGCGTGGCGCAAAGTACTTTTCCACCATAGATCTGGCATCAGCCTACAATCAAGTTGAAGTCCATCCTGATGATCAGCACAAGACTGCGTTCACAACGCCCATGGGTTTGTTTCAGTACACTCGGATGCCGTTTGGACTACAGAATGCCCCAGCGACCTTCCAAAGGTTGATGCAAGGAGTCTTCCGAGAGGACATACTTCGCACCCTGATGGTCTACCTGGACGACATCATAGTCTTCTCATCCACCATTGAAGAACATCTTGAGCGGTTGGAAACGGTATTCAGTAAGCTGAAGCATCATGGATTAAAGGTTGAACCAACCAAGTGTCAACTCTTCAGAGATCGGGTGTCCTACCTGGGGCACGTGGTCTCTGCTGACGGTGTCGAGACAGACCCTGAAAAGACAAAGACAGTTAATGAGTGGCCAGTTCCCCAGACAGTGCGCGATGTGCGATCATTCCTTGGTTTCGCGTCTTACTACAGAAGATTTGTCCCCAAGTTCGCTCAAGTGGCAGGTCCGCTGCACAAGTTAGTTGCTGAGCTCGGGAGCGGAGGAAGTAACAAGACCACCCGGAAGCAGATTGGCGTACTGTGGACAGAAGAGTGCCAAAAGAGCTTCAACAAGTTAAAGAATCTACTAACCTCAGCACCAGTGCTGGCCTACCCGGACTACACCAAGCCCTTCATCCTAGAGACGGATGCGTCCAACGAAGGATTGGGAGCCGTGCTGTCCCAAGAACAGGACGGAAGAGTCAAAGTGATCGCTTATGCCAGCCGAGGCCTGAGAGGTGGAGAGCGAAACATGGAGAACTACTCATCGAGGAAGCTGGAACTACTAGCCTTGAAGTGGGCTGTATGTGAGAAGTTCAGGGAGTACCTGCTGGGATCGAAGTTTGTCGTCTACACAGACAACAACCCGCTGACATACCTACAGTCAAAGAGTAAGCTGAAAGCTGTGGAGCAGAGGTGGGCTGCAGAATTAGCAAACTTCAACTTCACGATCAAGTACCGCCCTGGACGTCACAACCAGAATGCAGATGCTCTAAGTCGCATCAACCGAGATGAAGAACCAACCACAGTTGAAGTAAGAAGTACACTAGCCTACTCTACCAATACTACAGACCTACCAGAAGAAGTACGTCAACACTTGATGGTATCAGCAGCGTTCATAAGCAACACAGAGACAAGTGCGCTGGAGGAGCAAGCAACCTCATTCCCAACCACACCTCTCACAGAGATCCAACGACTACAGCAGGAGGACCCATGTATCAGTCGTCTCCTCCACTACCGAAACCTTGGACGTCGGCCAAGTAAAAGGCAAAGCCAACAAGAGACAAGGGATACAAGGAAGTTGCTTAGTCACTGGAACAGGATTGAGGAAAGCCATGGAGTTCTCTACCGCCGTACAGGAGTCGGACAGGGAAGTGAGCTTCGGTTACTGCTACTCCCCACATCAATGAAATCACAAGTACTGAAGGGTGCGCACGATCAATGTGGACATCAAGGACAAGACAGGACAGAACAGCTCTTGAGGAAAAGATGTTGGTGGCCCGGTATGCAAGGAGATGTGAAGCAATGGATCTCAAATTGTGAAAGATGTGTCATTGCCAAAGGATCCTACCTTCCAGTCAAGACGCCGATGGGCAGCCTACTAGCTACTAGGCCATTGGAAGTGCTAGCGATGGATTTTACCTTGCTTGAGCCTGCAACAGATGGAAGAGAAAATGTCCTCGTGTTAACAGATGTGTTCACAAAGTTTACAATTGCTGTACCTACCCGTGATCAGAAAGCTACAACCGTAGTCAAGACCCTGATTAAAGAATGGTTCCTTGTGTATGGAATCCCCCAAAGAATACACTCTGACCAAGGCAAGTCATTTGAGGCAGAACTAGTCAAGGAGTTGTGTGCAGTGTATGGAATTAAGAAGTCAAGGACAACCCCCTATCATCCTCAAGGAAATGGGCAGTGCGAAAGATTCAACCGTACACTACATGAGCTTCTAAGAACTCTACCAGCAGAAAAGAAAAGAAGGTGGCCTGAACACCTGAAAGAGTTATGTTACGCCTATAATGCTACGCCACATGCAACGACTGGATACTCACCCTTTTACCTGATGTTTGGTCGAGATGCCAAGCTACCTTTGGACATTCTACTTCCTGATGATGACAGACAAGTGACAGTAGACAACCAGCAATGGATTACCAAGCACCAGACTCGTCTACGAGAAGCTTATACCACTGTGACACAAAACTTGAAGGAAGCTGCTACCGTCAGAAAGAAGATCCATGACCAGAAGGGCAGAGCACTGGCTGAACCACTACAAGTTGGAGAGCGAGTACTCCTTCGCAACCGTAAAGTCAGAGGAAGAAACAAGATTCAAGATAAATGGGACAACCAAGTGTACAAAATCGTCGAACGAAGAGACAACAATACATATGTCGTTGAAAGAGCTGATGGACATGGAGGAGATAAAGTTGTTAGTCAAGGAGAAATGCAAGTGTGTCCAAGGCCAATGCTGGAGATACGAGGACGACACAGGCAAGCTGACAGGTCTAGACAAACATGTACTGCATCGCCAGAATCATCAGATGAAGAAGATGACATTGGAGGAATGACAATCGCCTTTCAACCAATGACAGAACCAGCTGAACCTGATGATGATGATGATAGTGATGATGCGTCTGAGGAAGAACTGGCTGCACCTGTACTCCGACGTTCCACAAGGACAACGGCAGGCCAACACAGCAACCTCTATAATCTTCCAAGATCCGCACTTCAGCACTGACGAGTCCACCTGCGTATCATTGTTCCTGAATTTGCTCGAGGACGAAGCAAACAAAAAGGAGGGGCAAGTGTGACAGAGTCAAAAGACACTATTTTGGACAGTAATTATTTAGTCATAAATCTATATTTTTAATTAGGAATGCCTCGTGTACACATAGGAATGTAATTCTTTAGTTAACTGTTTGCGTGGAAAATGCGTAAGCAAGAAATAATTTCCGTACGTAATTACATTACAGTGAGTCATGCCTAGGTTTGGCGCTTGTTTACGTAAGTTCGTGTTTGGGACATCCTGTTTGCGCCTAGGGCGTGCAACATTGCATAGGATGTGTAAGGTCTTAAGAATGCAGGTTTTTCCATAAAAGTAGGCCCAAACTAAGCTTAAATCAGTGTAGTAAAAGTTCTTGAAGACGTTGCACATATCAAGACAAGGAATTCTCTACGATGTAAAGGTATGAATCTTTGAAGCCTTTTACACTTATACCTAGGATAGATTTAGGACAAATCTATGTTAATATCGTTAACTAGTCATTATATTTTATAGCTTAGATTATCTATATATTTGTTAAGCATTCGTTTCATGTTTTTGTAATTCTAGTCGCATTAGCGCGTAATTTAGTACAAAGTTATTCACGCAGTAGTAATTTAGTAATCACGCTGAGTGTATCTTGTCTTTTAAACTCTTTAAAACGTTTACTATAGGATCGCTACCGCCTTACTCGCTTGTTTAACCTTTTTACTACGATAAATAGCCTTAACTGCGGGATAAAAGACCTTTTCTTTCCAACCTTTAATTTGTTCGCTACTTAAACTCTACACTCAAGGTCATTGTCGCGACCGCGTGTTCAGTAAACCGTGTAATTCTTAGTTGGTCATAAACAAAGGTTAAAATACTTACCTAAAGCCATAGTTAACCTCTAGTCAATTTTTCCTATTGCTTTTTCCATTGGTTTAGTTCATTTTAAACGGTTTACCGACTTGTACATTAAACTTTGCAACCTAGTAATTTTCACTCGCGTATTGTAAACACTGCTAATCAGTATGCAATATTCAAATTACCTGTGACGTAATTTACGTATTTCCGTTTCTATTTATATCCAGCAAAACTGTATTTTATTCATAACTTTTTAGCTATTTAGATAAGCTATAAATTTATTTTATCTCATTGTAAATATTTTTCTTGTTTTCATTAGAGATATCCTGTAATCTCGTTCCCGTTTTTTTTCATGTATTGTAAAGTTGTGTGAATTTTTCAATAAATTCTTTTGTCAAAACCACTTGCAATCTGATTCATAGCTGAGCGCCTTGCCGCCGGCTACACATATATCGAGGAGTGTGATGAGCGTCATATCTTTTAGGGGTTAAAATTGCAAGTTCTCCCTTGTAGGGGTTAGAATGGAAAGCTGCAGGTTTTAATCATTTGTGGTATCTTTTACAGTATGCAACTGATGGTTTCAAGAGGTAAACAAGAGAAAGCATTTGATTTTTTCATTGCTTTCAACGCAACACTTCTTGTTTTAAATGGTTTAAATTGTGTTTTAAAAATTTGGTTTCTTTTAGGGGGAAAAAATGAGCCACAACCAAGCCCAAATTTTAAAAAAATATTTTAAAAAAAATCATTTCCACCCTTTTTATATCAGAATACCCTCTTCTTCCCAACCCCCCCCACTCCCGGAGTAATTTCTTATCTGATCAGACTTTTTTCTATCGTATTCTTTAAAAAATCTTTTACATTTCACTTTCCTATTCCACCTGATCTTAAAGACACTCTTACACCATTTACTGTCCCAATTGTTATCACCTATTAAAGGGATAAAAATTAGTTTTCAGCGTGATGAGAGATCTCATTTAAGCACTTCTATATAAAAAGAATTGAAAAAATCATTTGTTTAAGCACAATACTCAACTTTTGTGTGTGTAAACCTTGTCAAGTATGAAATGACACTTAAATACCTCAAACATTGGTAATGAAGCCATTGGTATATATACCAGGCTTATTACGCCTATCGGTTCTCGGTATTCATGCAACTATCACATGAATTATAGCTAGGGATAGTAAAAATTTAAAATGGCACATTGAGAATAATATAATTAGGATTTCTAATAACTAAGGATATCCAATGTTATCAAAGGAACCCAGTAAACCTTAGTTAATAGTAAGTGAGTGCCAATGTAACCGGCGGCAAGGCGCTCAGCTATGAATCAGATTGCAAGTGGTTTTGACAAAAGAATTTATTGAAAAATTCACACAACTTTACAATACATGAAAAAAAACGGGAACGAGATTACAGGATATCTCTAATGAAAACAAGAAAAATATTTACAATGAGATAAAATAAATTTATAGCTTATCTAAATAGCTAAAAAGTTATGAATAAAATACAGTTTTGCTGGATATAAATAGAAACGGAAATACGTAAATTACGTCACAGGTAATTTGAATATTGCATACTGATTAGCAGTGTTTACAATACGCGAGTGAAAATTACTAGGTTGCAAAGTTTAATGTACAAGTCGGTAAACCGTTTAAAATGAACTAAACCAATGGAAAAAGCAATAGGAAAAATTGACTAGAGGTTAACTATGGCTTTAGGTAAGTATTTTAACCTTTGTTTATGACCAACTAAGAATTACACGGTTTACTGAACACGCGGTCGCGACAATGACCTTGAGTGTAGAGTTTAAGTAGCGAACAAATTAAAGGTTGGAAAGAAAAGGTCTTTTATCCCGCAGTTAAGGCTATTTATCGTAGTAAAAAGGTTAAACAAGCGAGTAAGGCGGTAGCGATCCTATAGTAAACGTTTTAAAGAGTTTAAAAGACAAGATACACTCAGCGTGATTACTAAATTACTACTGCGTGAATAACTTTGTACTAAATTACGCGCTAATGCGACTAGAATTACAAAAACATGAAACGAATGCTTAACAAATATATAGATAATCTAAGCTATAAAATATAATGACTAGTTAACGATATTAACATAGATTTGTCCTAAATCTATCCTAGGTATAAGTGTAAAAGGCTTCAAAGATTCATACCTTTACATCGTAGAGAATTCCTTGTCTTGATATGTGCAACGTCTTCAAGAACTTTTACTACACTGATTTAAGCTTAGTTTGGGCCTATTTTTATGGAAAAACCTGCATTCTTAAGACCTTACACATCCTATGCAATGTTGCACGCCCTAGGCGCAAACAGGATGTCCCAAACACGAACTTACGTAAACAAGCGCCAAACCTAGGCATGACTCACTGTAATGTAATTACGTACGGAAATTATTTCTTGCTTACGCATTTTCCACGCAAACAGTTAACTAAAGAATTACATTCCTATGTGTACACGAGGCATTCCTAATTAAAAATATAGATTTATGACTAAATAATTACTGTCCAAAATAGTGTCTTTTGACTCTGTCACATATGGGAGTTACCCTCATGAGGAATTACTAATTCTAAGGTTGTATCTATAGACATGAAATAATATCCCTTGAATTCATGATCAGCTGAGTTAAATATAATTATTATATAAAGCCCTACAAATAAAAAGAAAACCATGTCTTGAATAACATTAATTTGGAAGCCATATCCTTTACGGGTAACTATCCTTTTTGGACTGAAATCAAATTTTATACAGAAATTGCAAACCCTGCTTTTCCCATTTTCCAAAACAGGGTACTGCAACTACCATTACAATATTTAACCAACTTCGTGATTGCTCAATAGCAAGCTGTAAAAAACTACAGGGACTGTGGAGACACGGGGAAGGGGGGCCATAATTAAGCTTCCTACTTATCCCTTTTGTATACTGGTCCATTGTATTTTCCAATTGGCCCTCTTTTTCCCCATAATAGTCTCCAATCTAACCCCTCAGAGCATTCTGAAGGGGCTTCTTATCCCATTTCCCAGGCAAAATTGTACCCATCAAAGTCTAAGTTCAAATCCCATAATCCCACCCTACATTTTGCTCAAATCGCAATTCCATTTCCATTGTTGGTGATTTTGTTATGAAAAGCAAATTCCTCATTACCCTCTTTCCAGGATACTGTACTGCCTTTGTTCTATTTCAATACATTTGGACATAATTCTCATTTGACAATGAAATTTGAAGCATTTTATTGTTTCTAATTAGAATACTTATAGCATCATTATTACTCTAATAAAATTAAATTATCATGCACTATATCTCATTACTAATAATAAGGCACTTATTAAAAATGCCATTAAATAACCATGAAAACTTACTGATCCTTTCAATGTTTAATGCAACTTTTAACAAACTTTTAACATTTTATTTCTGAATAACTTATAAATTTATTTTGTATCATTTAATACTAATTTTTTTAATAAGTATCATGAGCATGGCCTATTGCTGAAATATAAAACTAGAGTAATTCCAATAAACATGGGCACTATAAATTACCCAAATAGACTACAGTACTAGACGCTAAACGTTTGGAGTCCTTTTGTTTGTTTGCATGCATATTATAATAAACACTATAAATAACCAGCCAACACTATTGGGGAGGAACGTGTGAATTTTATGTGAAAAGTATGTGATAAATTTCACACACTTTTTCACATAAAGTCATGTGAAAAGTGTGTGAAAGTTTCATGTGAATACCATGTGAAACGATGTTGTCCTTTTCACATGTTAAAAGTGTGTGAAATGTATGTGAAATACACAAAGCAAAAAACTACAAAAAACATGTGAAATTCATGTGAAATCAAAAGACCACATGAAGACCATGTGAAATAGTGTGTGAAATGTATGTGAAATACACAAAGCAAAAAACTACAAAAGACATGTGAAATTCATGTGAAATCAAAAGACCACATGAAGACCATGTGAAATAGTTAAGTGAAACCATGTGAAATACAAGTGAATAAATAAGATTACACACACACCCACACATTCATTTCACACATGTGAAAAATGTGTGAAAAAACATGTTTACCATGTGAAAATGATCAGAAAATTAAAAAAACCACACCTGTAGATGTTTGATCTGTAACTTTAATGTTATTGATAAAATTTCAAAAAATATCTATACATTCTCAAAATCATTAAAAATATATAATATATATATATATCCACACTTATGAATCCAATAAAATTTCAAATCTATGCATGTTCATAATTCAAAATAATTATATATAATAATCCCAACAACAATTCAATAAAATTTGAAAAATCTAGAAATTGAATACTTTTTAAATAAAAATTGAATGTTTTTATATTCAACTTAGCTCATGCAATGATAATGTAAAATTATTAAAAATTCAATGAAATACAGCCATTTTTGATCCAGTATGTAGAAAAATATGAATTTTAAAAATCATGATAATGAGTGGCAGAATTGATACATGGTCTATTATATATGTCATATAAATCTGTTTAAAAAAGAAAGTCCAAACTTGTCTTGGCTATTCTCCTACGCTTAGTGGGAAGGGGCTGTTCATCATGGAGATCATCAGTTACTGGTACATATGCATAACCCTTGTACCTTTTACATGGCTTGTTGGGAAGTGTAAGGATGGGACACTGTGTGGGGGATGGTATGGTGAAATCTTGGTCATTTGTTGGCGGTGTACCTGTGGTGGTAGTGTGGTTGTTCGTGGGGGTGGAGGTACAGGAGGTTGCAGTTTGTTTGTTAGTAGGGGTGGCAGCAGCATGTTTCTTTGTATTATTGGTGGTTGCACCGTGTTTGTTAGTATGGCTTGTTTTAGTGTGCTTGCTTGTAATGGTGGTAGCACTGTGTTTGTTGGAAGCGGTGATTGTAGTGTGCTTGCTTGTACTGGCAGTGGCACAATGTTTGTTTGTAGGGGTGGCAGTAGCATGTTTGTTTGTACTGGTGGTGGCACCGTGTTTGTTAGTAGGGGTAGCAGCAGCATGTTTGTTTGTACTGGTGATGGCACCATGTTTGTTGGTAGCGGTGGCAGTGTGTTTCTTTAAATTATTGGTGGTGGCACCGTGTTTGTTAGTAGGGATGGTCGTAGTGTGCTTGCTTGTAATAGTAGTGGTGGCAACATGTTTGTTGGTAGATTGAAGATTGTTGACCAACAGCTGGTTCTCAGGCCAATAAAAAGTCTCTCCAACCTGAGAAATACATAAAAGTGAATCAAACATTATTATACTCTGATTCAATCTAACTGCTTTTCGTTTATAGTACTACTTATATACACTGTTATTCTACCTTTATTTCATGGAAGAACTTCTTTCTGTTTGGTGATTCCAAAGAAATGTTCTCACTCCCAGCCGGATACATTGACTGTAAAATAAGCTTTACAAAATCACCTGAAAATAATTAAAAATTTGTATCACCAATATTATTTAAAATAAATTTAAACACAAGAAAAGCAATGCAATAGGGGCATGATGAGATCCATGGCTAACTATATTGTTCACATTATCCTAATTTTTCAATCTCACTCAAATTTCATGTCTCTGTTCTTTTAAACCCTATGCCTGCTAGCTAGCCAGAAAAATCATTTATATATTCCATGTTACATGTAAGTAATGTATAATATTTTATACACATTCAATTTGATGACATACCATTTTCTTTTGAGTGCCGTAAGTATGATGCTCTTCCAATTTTTGTTGCCCCATGCATCACAAGAAGGATATCACTGAAAAAAATTATATACATAAATAATTTGATTATGGGAAGATTGAAATGCAGGATATCAAATTTATAAAACTCATGATCATGAATTGTTATATTTTAATGAGCAAAAAACAATAGAAGTCATGACCGTGAAGAGTAGTGTTGTATATCTGATACAAAATCATGCATCCTGATTTTGCATAACCTTTAGATTAGATTTTCTTGGCCACATTGACTTCTATAATCATCAGTTAACAACAGATTTATAGTGCAGACAATTCATGAACCATGAAAAGCTGGAATAATAACAAAACAACTGCAGGCATTCATGATCATATTTACTATTGCTCTTATAATATAAAAATTATACTTACGAAGAACAAAAGTTGAAACCAGTTTCTTCATCTGCCTCCTATGTCTAGTTCTCCTGAAATATTGTCTTTCACTACATCTACAATGGCTGTAATTTTGCCCTTAGGTCTATCACAGGCATCGTTTTTGTATTTATTGAGCTAAAAAAAACCCAGAAGAATTGGTAACCAATACAAAATAAACCAAATATAACCTCTGAACCACAGTACTAGGACCGTGAGGCGGAGTACAGTTTTTCTGTAATTACGGTTTCCCTCTGTAAATAAAGTGTATCAATCTAAAGCTACTAGTGGCTCTCATATTATACAAATTGATGTTGAATTTATTACCTGTTTGGCACGTTTCCAGTGTATAGTGTTCTTTAACATGTTCCGTCTATACCTTAGGCTCTCAGCCAATCTTTTTCTTATTTCCCTTTTATTTTCCTGGCCATCTAGTTCTGGAAGGGCAGTGGTGATCTAGGATAAATAAATAAAATAAAGTTTAACATATATCAAAAATGTATCAATTTAATATATTTCTTTTCTTGATAAATTTTGTAACTGTAAAATATTGAGCATAATAAATTTGTATTTGTATTTATTTGTATTAGGAAGGTTATAGGCAATAGGGTCAATGGGAACTCTATAATAATAATAATAATATAATAATATATATGGCTTATACAAGTCTGTTCTAAGCGCTTAGTAACATAACGTTAAAGGAATAAATAAATAAGATAGATAATTATAAAGAAAAAGCTAACTTAAATAAATGAGTCTTGAGTTTAGATTTAAATAAAGATAAACTGGAAATATCTCTAATTGAACAAGGTAGAGAGTTCCAGAGGAGCGGAGCAGCAACTGAGAAAGAACGTTGACCATGTGACTGGAGATTATAATATTTTGATATGAGAAGACCACGCCGCTTTGTTTCTTTCCTACTACCAAATTATGAAAGGGCTGTGAACATGTGGACTTGACCGGATACTACAAGTCAAATAGTGTGTTATCAGGTTTCTCAAAAATATACTTACATGCTTGAACATTTTTTCCATTTGCTTGGATAGAATCTCGCTTAGTAGGCGGAGGCTCTTCAATGCGTGTACCTTATGGCCATTCGTCTTTTTGATAAAATTGAATTCTCGATTTATTAAATTTGGCCCCAATTTTCGATTTTTTTATTAATTAAGATTAAACTTTGAATTCCATTTTTTCAATTTTAGAGTTTTTGTTTAAATAGTTGAAAAAATTGACAGATACAGAGAGCAAAATCCCACACCTTATGGCCATTTAAGGTTTTAGCAAATTAAATTATCTTTTTAGTTTTTGGTTTCTTTTTTTTTTTTTTTTTTTTTTTTGCGCTAAAAAGACTATCACTTCGATCATCCCCCTCCCATTTTACCGACTTCAAAATGACCAAAATCAAACTAATAATGAGGTAGAATAAATCAATCAAATGATCAAAACATGAAAAAGATGATGAAGATGATCTAAAGAATAACCGTAACTTTTGCAAATACGCAAAATGTACATTCGTTTACCAGCCTAGGCTAATAAAAATGATCAAATTGGTAATCCCAGTTTGTAGGATCACCAAGGAAAACAAGGCCCAACAACTTTTAAGTTAAAATACATTTAAAATACATTTAACTTGTTCAATGTCATAAATAGCAACAGGCAAAGATGTTTCTACCTTGCCTTTGACAATGATCTCTTTAGTTTTAGTCAAATTAATCTTCATATGATTATTATTTGCTCATTCCAAAATATTATTAACTTCCTGACAAGAATGGTCATACTCCTGGTTAACTAAAGTACTAAGGGGCAATAAATCATCGGCATACTTCACAAGTATACAGTCTTTTGACTAAACGTTGTCGTTGATCGGATCATCCCTACTCTCCTAGACCGAAAAGGATACAGAGAATACAGTGGATACAGTGGATACAGTGGATACACTAGGATACACTGAATACACTAGGATACACTGGATACACTAGGATACACTGGATACAGTAGATACACTGGATACACTAGGATACAGAGAATACAGTGGATACAGTGGATACACTAGGATACACTGAATACACTAGGATACACTGGATACACTAGGATACACTGGATACACTAGGATACACTGAATACACTAGGATACACTGGATACACTAGGATACACTGAATACACTAGGATACACTGGATACACTAGGATCCAGTGGATACACTAGGATACACTGAATACACTAGGATACACTGGATACACTAGGATACACTGGATTCAGTGGATACACTGGATACAGTGGATACACTGGATACAGTGGATACACTGGATACAGTGGATACAGTGGATACAGTGGATACAGTAGATACACTGGATACAATGGATACACTGGATACACTAGGATACACTGGATACAGTAGATACACTGGATACACTGGATATACTAGGATACACTGGATACACTAGGATACACTGAATACACTAGGATACACTGGATACACTAGGATCCAGTGGATACACTAGGATACACTGAATACACTAGGATACACTGGATACACTAGGATACACTGGATTCAGTGGATACACTGGATACAGTGGATACAGTGGATACACTGGATACAGTGGATACAGTGGATACAGTGGATACAGTGGATACAGTAGATACACTGGATACACTAGGATACAATGGATACACTGGATACACTAGGATACACTGGATACAGTAGATACACTGGATACACTGGATATACTAGGATACAGAGAATACAGTGGATACAGTGGATACACTAGGATACACTGAATACACTAGGATACACTGGATACACTAGGATACAGTGGATACAGTGGATACAGCAGATACACTGGATACAGTGGATACAGCGGATACAGTGGATACAGTGGATACAGTGGATACAGCGGATACAGTGGATACAGTCGATACAGTCGATACACTGAATACACTAGGATACACTGGATACACTAGGATCCAGTGGATACACTAGGATACACTGAATACACTAGGATACACTGGATACACTAGGATACACTGGATTCAGTGGATACACTGGATACACTGGATACACTGGATACAGTGGATACAGTGGATACAGTGGATACAGTGGATACAGTGGATACAGTAGATACACTGGATACACTAGGATACAATGGATACACTGGATACACTAGGATACACTGGATACAGTAGATACACTGGATACACTGGATATACTAGGATACAGAGAATACAGTGGATACAGTGGATACACTAGGATACACTGAATACACTAGGATACACTGGATACACTAGGATACAGTGGATACAGTGGATACAGCGGATACACTGGATACATTGGATACAGCGGATACACTGGATACAGTGGATACAGCGGATACAGTGGATACAGTCGATACAGTCGATACACTGAATACACTAGGATACACTGGATACACTAGGATCCAGTGGATACACTAGGATACACTAGGATACACTGGATACACTAGGATACACTGGATTCAGTGGATACACTGGATACACTGGATACACTGGATACACTGGATACACTGGATACACTGGATACACTGGATACACTGGATACAGTGGATACAGTAGATACACTGGATACACTAGGATACAATGGATACACTGGATACAGTAGATACACTGGATACAGTAGATACACTAAGATACACTAGGTTACACTAAGATACACTGGATACAGTGGATACAGTGGATACACTGGATACACTGGATACACTGGATACAGTAGATACACTGGATACACTGGATACACTAGGATACAGAGAATACAGTGGATACAGTGGATACACTAGGATACAGTGGATACACTAGGATACACTAGGATACAGTGGATACACTAGGATACACTAGGATACACTGGATACATTGGATACACTAGGATACACTGAATACACTAGGATACACTGGATACACTGCATACACTGGATACACTGGATACATTGGATACACTAGGATACACTGAATACACTAGGATACACTGGATACACTGGATACACTGGATACACTGGATACAGTGGATACAGTGGATACAGTAGATACAGTAGATACACTGGATACACTAGGATACACTGGATACAGTGGATACACTAGGATACACTAGGATACACTAGGATACACTGGATACAGTGGATACAGCGGATACACTGGATACAGTGGATACAGCGGATACAGTGGATACAGTGGATACAGTGGATACAGCGGATACAGTGGATACAGTGGATACAGTCGATACACTGAATACACTAGGATACACTGGATACACTAGGATCCAGTGGATACACTAGGATACACTGAATACACTAGGATACACTGGATACACTAGGATACACTGGATTCAGTGGATACACTGGATACACTGGATACACTGGATACAGTGGATACAGTGGATACAGTGGATACAGTGGATACAGTAGATACACTGGATACACTAGGATACAATGGATACACTGGATACAGTAGATACACTGGATACAGTAGATACACTAAGATACACTAGGTTACACTAAGATACAGTGGATACAGTGGATACAGTGGATACAGTGGATACACTGGATACACTGGATACAGTAGATACACTGGATACACTGGATACACTAGGATACAGAGAATACAGTGGATACAGTAGATACACTAGGATACACTGGATACACTAGGATACACTAGGATACAGTGGATACACTAGGATACACTAGGATACACTAGGATACACTAGGATACACTGGATACATTGGATACACTAGGATACACTGAATACACTAGGATACACTGGATACACTGGATACACTGGATACACTGGATACACTGGATACACTGGATACATTGGATACACTAGGATACACTGAATACACTAGGATACACTGGATACACTGGATACACTGGATACACTGGATACACTGGATACACTGGATACAGTGGATACAGTGGATACAGTAGATACACTGGATACACTAGGATACACTGGATACAGTGGATACACTAGGATACACTAGGATACACTAGGATATACTGGATACATTGGATACACTAGGATACACTGAATACACTAGGATACACTGGATTCAGCGGATACAGTGGATACAGTGGATACAGTGGATACAGTGGATACAGTGGATACAGTGGATACACTGGATACAGTAGATACACTGGATACTCTAGGATATACTGGATACACTGGATACACTAGGATACACTGGATTCAGCGGATACACTGGATACACTGGATACAATGGATACAGTGGATACACTAAGATACACTGGATACACTAGGATACAGAGAATACAGTGGATACAGTGGATACAGTGGATACAGTGGATACAGTGGATACAGTAGATACGCTGGATACACTGGATACACTAGGATACAGAGAATACAGTGGATACAGTGGATACAGTGGATACACTAAGATACACTAGGATACACTAAGATACAATGGATACAGTGGATACACTAGGATACAGTGAGAGAGCGGCATCATGCACGATAACATAAAGCATACCGCCAGGACATTATAATCAGGCATACATGAAGTACTTACCAAAATGAACGCTGGCAAAAATGTGCTGGCGCAGCTGGCCGTTACGCATGCGTACTTGTCATCCGGGCAATTGTATGTCTTGATGTAAATCAAGGCTACGTGGCAGAACAGTGTACCATAGAGAGTTAGAAACTCAACTTTGAAGCTTTCTAACTCTAAAACGCAAAGGGTTTTGGACTTACTTTTAGAGGCACAAGCCTCTGCTATACTTCAATTATTGCCCTTCTGGTTTTTATTGAATTTTACTGCATTTTAAGACAAAAAAACCATGATGAGTCAGGGCCCTCCACCGCCAGGAGCCGGCTACAGGTAAGATGGCGGACGTCTGAATTTCGAGCAATGTTAGGTTTCGGTGATAAAAATTGTTTTAATCATAAACTTTCTCATGAAGGAATCAACCATTTGATGGCAATCTCAAGGGAGGCCAACAGAATGGACCTCAGGCGCCTTTTCCACCACAACAATTTACCAGTAACATGTCGAATGGACAAATGAACGGTGTATTCGACAATCGTCAGCCTCAGTTTCCTCAACAGATGCCACAAAAGGTATACACAGATAAAAGGAATTCGAGCTTTTCAAAGTGTTACGGCTGGTGCTGTGACTTTTGGATAGCTCGTCTAATGTCGAAGAAAATATAACAATGATATGACGTACGAAGTTACACGTAGTGTTTGATAAAACTATGAGTCTTTGTGAGCGACAACGTAACTATTTCAAATCTATTCATGTTAGATAATAATAATAAACCCATGCGATGAATTTTATTGGAAAATGTGATAATAAATAATAGATCTTAAATTCAAGCTTTGGAAAGTGACCCTTGTCATAATCGTTTGCAAATCCCCATTGAACTGGAATAAAATATTTCAATGGATTTTTTTGTTGTCTGTTTTTCACTTGTCTGTGACCTCAGCTTTTTTAAATCCCACAATTGAAACTTGATATTTATTATCTTACCCTAATATACCCAACACTAAAGGCAAATCTTTATTGGGACTGTGTTTATTTTTTCAAAGCAGATTGATTGGTAATGAATAATGTGTCATTTGTTTTGTTAGGGTGGTTTACCTTATCAGACTCAGCAAATGCCACCTCCTGGTGGTCAGCAACCACCAAGATCACAACCCCAGCAACTTCCTCCAACATCTCAATACCAACAACAGCGACCTCAACAACATCCATCACACCAGCAGCAACGACCAGGAATGCCTCCTCAGCAACCTCCTACATCACAACAGCAAAGACCTGGCATGCCACCACAACAAAACCCATCACAGCAGCAGCAACGACCAGGAATGCCTCCCCAGCACCCTACTACATCACAACAGCAAAGACCTGGCATGCCACCACAACAACATCCACAACAGCAGCAGCGACCAGGAATGCCACCACAACAACCTCCTACATCACAACAGCAAAGACCTGGCATGCAACCACAACAAAACCCATCACAGCAGCAGCAACGACCAGGAATGCCTCCCCAGCACCCTACTACATCACAGTACCAACAACAACAAACCCCTGGTATGCCTCCACTACAGCAGCGACCAATAATGCCACCACAACAACCTCCTACATCACAACAGCAAAGACCTGGCATGCCACCACAGCCTCCAACCTCTCAACAACAACAACAGCAACCTGGTATGCCACCACATCCATCACACCAGCAGCAACGACCAGGAATGCCTCCCCAGCCTCCAACATCACAACGTCAACCTGGCATGCCACCACATTCCCGGCCACCTATAATGAGTTCCCAGGTAGGTTAGGTGTCTAATAAGGTGGTCTTTGGTTTTAAGGTGGCTGACTACTTTTGAATATTCGATTTGAGCCCATGATGTGCACTCGCTCAAAAACTGCTGAATAATTTTCACGATTTTATTGAAGAACCATACATGTTTTGAACTTCAAGAGGGCAAAACCCTCAAACCCCCTGCACATCGTGGACTCAAATCAAACGCTCAAAAGTAGTCATAACCTTAAAACAACTTTTATCAGTATTTTATAAATATAGTGTAAGTTACGTGTTCTGAGAAAATTACTCCTGTTTCTTCCTTAGTTTCGGTTTTATGATTTTTTTTTTGTACAAAGCTTGATTTTCGTTATTCTTATTTGAAAATTGTATAAACACATTTCATTTCCGAGTGATCTCAAAAACAAGCTCAGGACACCCCATTTTCCTTTGCATTTTTGAAATCAGCTTTAGATTCAGGTTAAAGAAGTTTCAATTTTCGGTTTATTATTTACCAAAGTAGTCAGCCACCAGAACTAGTCATTTCAGAACATGCCATAATAAAAAAGGTTTTCATGTCCTGAGAGCCAGAATTTCTTGGTGCCTTGGCAAGACATTGATTCTTATAGTTTTTAATCCATCAAGCTCACAGTTTTTGAAAACCAGTTTGATGAAGAGAAACAAAAATAGCTGCTTAAACATTGCTTACTTCATATTTATTATGACAGATAAACCAACAGATGCAGAACCTAGATATAAATGCATCACAGAGTTCATCAATGTCAATGGGATGGTCCCAACAACAGCCTGCTAGACCCCCCATGCCGTCATACCCACCAATGCCAACAGGTGGACCTGGTCAACCTGGTCCACCTCAATCAGGACTCACTATGAACCCTCCATCATCCATGGCAGGGCCACCAATGATGCCTGGAATGGGGGGACAACCTGGTATGCCACCAACATCATACCCTGTTTCTCAGGTTAGTTATTCTGTACAACCTATACCATAGTCCGGTAGCTACAGTCTCCATCATTGCCAATGGTATGGTCACAGCAACAGCATGCAAGGCTCCTATTGCAAGGGCATAGCCAAGGGGCAGGCCCCCTCCCCTTGTGGCAACAAAATGGCAGCTTTTTGTGGAATTTTATGCAGTAATTTAAGTTTATTTAATGGTAATTTTTTAAAATAAAATGTAACTAGGTGGGTTTTATATTTTTTTCTTCTTGTAAAGTCTGATGGAATGTAGGCCTTTTTTTGGTTTGGCACTTCGGGGGAGCAAACAAACTTGTGGATTTTTTTATTCCCCTCTCCCCTCGCTCCCACTTTGGAAAACCGTGGCTGCAGCCCTGCCATGCCAAGTTTGTTGATAAGTAATTTCACATTGATTTTGGTAGAGTGGTCACCATGGATATCCTAGCTCTGGACCAAGCCATCCTGGTCAAAGGCCTCACATGGCCGGTCCTGGTATGTCTGGCCCAATGGGTCAACCTATGCAGCAGCAGAAGAGAATTGATCCTGATCAAATGCCCAGCCCTGTAAGTATCCAGCTATTATCCATGCAAACAATGGTTATAGGAGAATGATAAGTGGGGTTGGGGATTTGGAGGGGGGTTGGGAGGGTGTCTCAAAGCTGACATTTTACTTTACTAGTGATACCCTATTAGTGCTTGTAGCTTA
The DNA here is from genome assembly GCF_029948245.1 of Actinia tenebrosa. Lineage (NCBI taxonomy): Eukaryota > Metazoa > Cnidaria > Anthozoa > Actiniaria > Actiniidae > Actinia > Actinia tenebrosa. Next base: position 6,425,006 of record NW_028292583.1, read on the forward strand.
TTTTGTTTTAGAATGCAGGATACATTATTATTTGTACAACAGAACATGTGTCTTTCTCTTTCTAGATACAAGTGATGAAGGATGACCAGGAAACGCATAAAGACGGTCCATTCCTCACCAATACCAGGGGTAGGATACCTCCTCTTGTGTCCAGCAAATTTGTGGTCAAAGATGATGGTACGTTCATGTTGACATTCATGGTTACCTGCAATTATCCTCATGATTCATTTTCAAAGTAAAAAAGTGAAAATTAGGAAAAGCAGTGTAGTAATATAAGAAAATGCATAATAGGTATTAGTTACAAGCCCATCCCACATGGCTTACTGGCTCAACTCTCAGTGTAGTAATATATATTATATATCTGTAGAGAAAACCATAGATTTTTGATTTATCTATTTTGAATTTCTTTAGGCAATTGTAGTCCGAGATTCATGAGGAGTACAATGTACAATGTTCCTTGTAATAAGGACCTTTTACAAGCCAGCGATATCCCTTTTGCTGTTGTTATCACACCCTTTGCTGAAATACCTATAAATGAGGTAAGTTCACACAAGCCAATGAAAACAAATGTGGACTTTCTTTATTTCAATGACGTTTGCTTGAATTAGTAATGTCATATTATTAATTATTAGGAAAGTGATATATCAGCACTTGAGTGTTTGTTGCAAGTGGCCTATTCTCATGTACCTTCCCACAGTTCCCATGTTCCTTATGTTTATTTTTATTTATTTTTAATTTTTTTGGATCGATGGTGAAAATAGAGTTCTGAAAACAGTGGTGATGATTTTCTCCATTGAGCCTGTGTTTTAAATGAATTAACCAGTCCATATTAACCAGGCAAAAATGTTTATTTCCCAGGGATATCTACCCGTTATCAACCATGGTGTCAATGGCCCAGTGCGTTGTAACCGCTGTAAAGCATATATAAACCCTTTTGTACAATTCATTGACGGAGGCAGACGATTTGTTTGCAACATCTGTTCTTACTCTACAGAAGGTAACAATTTACTTTTTTTGGTTTTTTCTTAGGGGAAGTAGTTGAAATTAGTGCTTATTTTGTATCGTTTGGATCTTATAAAAAAACTATAAAGATAGTGAATCAGGTGAAGTTGCTGGAGAGGACTTTCAGCCCCCCCCCCTCCCCCAAAACCAAACTCCCTCAGTGTTGTGGTTTGCTTGTAATGTATGGTTCTGATCAGTTGCCTAAAGTTGAAGTCTGTTCACTACTAAAAGGAATTGTCAAACCAATGACATAATTAAAACTTATTAAACAGTATTAAAGCTTTATTAAATTGTTTTGTTTACATTTTAGAATATTTTTGAGCAATCATGATAAGATACTACAGATCAAACAAAGACCGAATCATCATATTACTGCATAAAATGTCCTCAGCACTTGGAAAGCAATTTCAAGATATTTGTTTTTTGGATAATCAAGCCTGCATGAAGACTTAATTTAATCAGACTTTGAAAAATAGTAGCTGGATTTATAGCAGCCAAGAAATCTAGATTCCATCCTGGATCTTATACTGTCTTGGTTCTTATAGTATGTTTTTCATTTGTTTTCTCAGTTCCGTCAGAATACTTCTGTCACCTTGATCATCAAGGTCTAAGGGTTGACTTATACGAGAGGCCTGAACTTCATCTTGGTTCTTATGAGTTTGTAGCCACTACAGATTACTGTAAGGTATGTCACATGCATCTTGAGGTTGTTATTCTAAGAAAAGAATGGTACTCAAGCATCATTTTTTCATTGTTTCATTCAATAATCAGCTTAGTCAGCTGTACTGTGTGTTATTAGGATTAAGCAAAATGTTTAAACTAAAATATAGAGTTTATCGTGCTGTGATTGGTTGAGTGACCAGTGATTCTGAGATGATAATCACTGCTCAAGTGGTGATAATGGGGTTCCCAAAGTGTGACAGAGTGAAAGTGATACTAAAACGTTTTTTATCCTGAATTTTGACTTTTCTCTGATATTCAAGTCCAAAATTATACTAAATCAATTACTCCCCTCAGGCTCATTGATTATAGTGAATATTTACCTCGCCGCTCGAAGGCTTGAGGCTCTGTAAATATCCCACCGAATATCTCTTCACCTTCAGCAAATAATAACAATATTGTCAGTTGTTCTAACATGACTAAACTCTTGTTTACAGGACCAGAAATATCCTGACCCCCCAGCCTACATATTCATGATAGATGTATCATATCAAAGCATACAATGTGGTATGGTTCGACTATTAATGAAAGAGATTGGTGAATTACTGGACCATTTGCCAAAGTAAGGGATCAACAGTCAACTAACTATGATAAATGAATATGTCACATTCTTATAATAAATTATTATTAATGATTTCATCATTTCTTATGTTGATGAAATAGATTATCACATGCTAATAGTTTGATATCATTTTTATACCCAAGTTTCCTATTATAATATCGCAAACAATTGAAAACGAATGAATAAAAAAAGATTTCAATTTCTTAACATGTAAATAGATTTGTTTATTATGCATTTAGGGTTGATACAGTGACAAAACTTACAGTTTCCAGTTTACTGTGAAGTGACATCGTATCACTTCACCTGATAATATGGTTTTTATTCACTGCTTTATCACACTGCTATGGAACCTACATGTAATTTTTTTTTCCACACATCACATTGGTCTATGTGATAGAGTACAATATATGTACATATTATTATATTTTGTGTTTTTCTTTGTATTTTAGAGAGTACAATGATGAGCAGTCAAGAATCAAAGTTGGTTTTGTGACATACTCAAATCATTTACACTTCTACAACATTAAGGTATAAAGTGGTATTATAACATCTTTGCTTCTTGATGATGATGATGATGGCAATCAAACGATCACTGAGAAAATAAATGATGTTTCTTATATATCATCTTGATTACATTTTATTTTTTCCAGGAAAACCTAGCCCAACCTCAAATGATGGTAGTATCTGATGTAGAAGATGTATTTGTCCCTCTATTAGATGGATTCCTGGTAAATGTTGAGGAAGCAAGAAGTGTTATTGACAGCTTACTGGAACAAATCACCACCATGTTTGCTGATTCAAGAGACACAGAAACTGTTCTTGGACCTGTAATTCAAGCAGGAGTAGAAGCTCTTAAGGTATTTTTTAATCAGCCTTCAGTAGCATACCGAGAGTATGAGAGTCTGAGGGCCCTCTCACTCAATTTTGTGTTACAAGATTGGTCCATGCTCTATTTAAATCACTGTACTTCTCTCCCCTCAACTGGAAGTGTTGTATGATTACTCTAAGGATGTCTGGTTTGGGTGCTATATACAATCTCTAATCAGAAACCACATGGCTCAAAAGTATTTGTTAACCTTGTCAATCAATTGAGCACAGTGTTCATAAAACATAATACTTAACTGACATTAAAGAATTTGTTTACATAATAAAGCGGTTTGTGTTATAGTGGATATAGAAATATAGATAAGTTATAGTGGTTGGGAACGAGGTTATTCCGGGCAAAAGACCGTTGGAATTAAATTCAGAAAAATTAATTTCCGACCTCGCTGGGAATCGAACCCATGACCTTTGGAATTGTACTACCGATGCTCTATCAGCTGAGCTAGAGGTCAGACTGAGAGCAGGCTGGGGTGAAATAGATGTTAGGTCGCTGTAATTATGATGCAAAGATGAGAGTATGTGTTATAGTGGTTTCATTGTAGTGCAGTAATAAAACTATTAGGAGTTTCTCAGGAGACCAATTTCATTTTAGGTTTTTTTATTTTCTAGTCTGCAGGAATAGCTGGAAAGCTCTTTGTCTTCCACTCATCTCTACCAATCGCCGAAGCTCCTGGAAAATTAAAGAATCGAGAAGATAGGAAATTACTGGCCACTGACAAGGAGAAGGTACGACTATCACTATCCAAGATATACCACCTAAGATTAATTTTAAATTATTTGGATAAATGGGGAATGAACAAAAGAATTACTTAATTATTTGAAAGCATATGAATAGATAATTAGGAATGAGTAAGTAAATAGATGGAAAGAATGGGAAATGAAGAGTTTTACTATATATTTTATGCTGTCTTTGAACTGCATCACTGCTATTTTCATAAACATGCAAACTTACTAGCTGCGAACTGTACGATGAAATTTGGACTTTTTGCTGTCAATCAAATCTAATCAGTCAGTACTATTCTTATTTTTGACTGCCAGCAAGGAAAAACCAAATTTGCAGCTCACAAGCTATAGAGTTAGCACATTTATGAAAATAGAAGTAAATGTTTTAGTTTATGATAAGTAAGGTCAGATATCAGACATGCATTTTCTATTTTCCAGACCATTTTGGCACCACAGACAAACTTCTATGAAACATTAGCTAAATCCTGTGTAGAAAATGGTGTAACAGTGGACTTGTTTGTGTTCCCTAATGCCTACATAGACCTTGCTACTATTGGTTGTGTAGCTAGTCTGACTGGAGGACAGATCTTCAGATATTCTTACTTCAAGGTTTGTCAAGATAAAATCTTTCTTACTTCCTGGCAGTACTTTCCCCAAAGTCAATTTACTTGATAGTCGTTTTGCCCAGAGGCGATTCTCCTAGGCCCATTTGTATGAAGGGGGGATAGTGCTATCAGACAGATAAATCCTTTCCAGTAGATAAATGTATTGGTTAACAGCATTGACTTTTATCTACTTGATAAGGATTTATCCTCAGAATCAAAAACTCCATTTAACTTGATGATTTTAAAAGCTACTGATCCATTATGAAATATTGTGGGTGAGACATCCACCACTTAATTCCAAAAAAACTGTTATCTATTGTTAAAAAATTCATTACTAATTCATTAAGGAAACAAAATAGAAATCATGACCATGAAGGAGCTTTTATATCTGATATAAATTTGTCATCATGAGTTTTTTAAGCCGTTTAATAAACTCGCAGATCCTGTTTTATCGGGTCCAAAACCACTCGGCTGCGCCTAAAAACTATGGTTTTCCCCTTTACTTCTCTTGATACTTTCTTTTGTGTTCCACTATAAATGCTCTTAGTGTACTTTTTAACTAACATCATCGTCGTCATCATCTTCATCATCATCACCATCATCATTTTCATCATCATCTTCATCATCATAATCATCATTTTCATCATCATCATCCTCATCATAAAAAATAGCAAGGGGCAGATCCAGGGTGGATATTTTTGGCTGGATCTACCCCTGAGTAGCTCAAGAAGAAAACCTTTTCATTTATTTTATAGGTATTTAGTATTAAGAATATTCATTGATTATCGTAATAGGAAGCTTCACATGGCCAACAGTTCCGAGAAGACCTGAAGAAAACAATCGAATGTAAAATGGGTTTTGATACCGTCATGAGACTTCGCTGTAGCTCAGGTAAACATTATTTTATTACTCTGTTTATTTGATTGGTCATTATCAATCTTGTATCAATCAATCCATCAGTCACACATCGAGTTCGAACTGTGTGATGAGTGAAAGCAGGTTTATTTTAATATTAGCCATTCTGACGTGTAGCAGAACTGGATGGAATTTGTTTAGCAAGTTCACCGTGGAACTGTTTTAGGGTACATATTTCCAAGATGGTTATTCTAATGGTTATTAAAGAAAACTCGCAGTGCAAGATAATTCCAACTTAAACCCAGTTTTCCCCTCAATATCGGAATGGCTGATAGTTAATTGCTTTCATACTTCACTTGAAAATGTGCCAAAACGTTGGTCACTATCACTGAAAAATGTCTGATTCTTAGGACTGTTGAGAGGAACTATGCTTTATTCATTTGTATTCCATGTAGGGTTACGCCCAGTGGATTTCCATGGCAACTTCTACATGAGTAACACAACTGATGTTGAACTGGCAGGCATTAATCCACAACAGGTGAGCATTGATATTATCTGTAGAGGGCTAAAAATAATGGCTGTTCGGTCAGTCACAGGTCATGATCAGGGCTTAAAATAACTGGGACTTGTCTGGTCAAATCTTTGCATTGCCATCATTTTTACCATTAATGTTTTAGTTAGAAATAAGGTATGACTAAGCTAAAACTATTTTGGCCATTCATCATGACCAGCCACTGATCATCCATTATTTTAAGCCCTGTTTCTGGCTCATTGCTACTGGTCAAAAAGAACAGCAAGGCAAGGATTCAACTGGACAAGTTCCAATTCTTGGGGGACATTGCCCAATGACCAGGCATTATCTTAAGCCCTTCTGTGCTTTCTTGACCTACTGAAATTAATGTCAGTAACTTACAGTATTCCAAATCAACAAAAGAATTAACTTCGTAATTTATTAAATATCTGTTTTCTTTGCCTTAGGCTATCGCAATCGAAATCAAGCATGATGACAAGCTACAAGAAGACAGCACAGCTTACTTGCAGTGTGCATTGTTGTATACATCGGTCAGCGGTCAGAGGAGGTTACGGATTCATAATCTGGCATGCAATACCTGTACACAACTGTCAGAGTTGTTCCGATGCTGTGAAATGGACACCTTTGTAAATTTTGTATCTAAACAAGGTAATAACAGGCTCGAATAGGCCTCGAACATGGAATATTTTTTATTGAATTTATAGAATTCTCTTTGTTTTTTAAGGATCTGATGTTATTGAATATTAGAAAATGAAATTAAAATACTAAAAAATATTCAATAACAATGAACAAATGAAATATGTATTTTAGTATGATTATTTGATTGCCCTTAAACTATCGCAGGGCTAAAACAAATCATGTATCTAATACTTCTATGAAATTCTTTTATCCAAATGAATGATCATATATTGACGACCCACTTAATAATTCCATTGATGTTTTACTGATCTTATTGTGATTAATGTGTTAAGGTTAATAATATTCTTTTGCTATTTGTTTGTCTGTTTTTCAGCCGTAAAACAAGTCCTCACAACAGTGCCAAAGGACATCAGAGAGCGGCTTATCAACCAATGTGCTCAAATATTAGCATGCTATCGAAGGAACTGTGCTTCTCCTTCTTCAGCTGGGCAGGTAAGGAAACCTTATAGTTCAATCACAATGAGCGAGTATAGGCAGTTAAAAAAATGTATTTGGCTTTATTCAAGTAGTATTTACAGCACATGATAACATTTCTAAGTCACGTTTTTCTTCTGTACAGTTAATCTTGCCCGAGTGTATGAAACTATTGCCACTATATGTGAACTGTATTATCAAAAATGATGCTTTGAGTGGAGGTAAGAATAGCTTAATCTTTAAAAACCTATTTATTTGGGGGGGAGGGGGGTGGGTAATATTTGGAAAAGACAACAAAGTATTTTCCCACCCCCCTCCCCCATACACTAATAAATGAAAGCCCCCTAACACAAAATGAATGCTATCTTTTTTAGGCTCAGAGATGAGTTCAGATGATAGAAACTGGCTGATGAGAAAAGTCCTGTCGATGGATCAGTCGTTATCTGTTCCTTTCTTCTACCCAAGACTATTCCCCGTGGTAAGCAATCAAAACAATGCTGATCACAATGTAGCCCCTCCTCGGCTCAGGCGTGATCAGGTGTTATGTTTTCCCATTTCAGACCATGAGTCATTCCCTAGAGTATCATTCCTTTCCTTAATGGTTTCGCTCGGTGGCACATGAATATGGATACAACTCAAACAAAGAATCGTATACTCAAGAGAATGACACTTGGTCTGAAATGGGAAAACATTACACCTGAATGTGTCCCAGCTAAGGAGGTCTATTGTCCTTGTAGTACTCAGAACGACCACTCAGGACAAAGCTGATTACCCTGAAATTCTCCTTAAAATCAGAGTCCTGGTATATTTGCAGAGATAAACAATAAGATGAGCTGTATACACTAACAATCTTTATTTTCGAATAAAAAATAGTCAATAAATTTATATCAATTATCTTTTTTTAGCATGACGTTGATGTTGAATCAACCGGTCTGCCTGAGCAGATCAGATCTTCTATGGAAAGAATGTCAGATAATGGAATGTATATTCTAGGTATGTTTACAGATGATTACAAGTCATGTATTACGCTGTCTGTAGATAGAAAAAGCATTCCATGTTAAGGGGGGGAAAAATCAGGTGTTGTTGATGGCCTATACCCCACGAGGGGTGTACAGGCTTAGGAGAATGTTAAGAAAAAAGCAAAGCAGCAGATTTCCAGTGTATTTGATAGGGTTTTTCCATGGTTTTCCTTGTAGATAATGGAATTGCACTATTCTTATGGGTGGGTCTACAAGTTGACCCTAACTTATTACAGCAAGTATTTGGCGTACCAACCATAGGACAAGTTGATATCGAGATGGTGAGTTTCTTTCTAAATGTGACACATCTAAATGTAACACAATATTGGATAGCCTTGGAAAACCAAGTAGTGTATTGACAAGAGCACTCACCTCTTATCAAGGCGAGCTGGGTTTGATCATAAGATTTACTTGTTGGTTCTTTCCTGTGCTTTGAGTGATTTTCTCTTGGATCTCCGGAAAAGGTAAACTTTTAAATTCCAATTGGAAATCATTGGATGAAGAGCTACTCAGTAGAAATGCTACTGCCATACCCTATTTGTTATTTATTTATATATTTTATTTTATTTGTCTTGTTAAGAGACATTTCCAGCTTGCTCATAATATTTTCCCATTAATTTTGTATCATTCCCTATTCCCCAACTGTTCTTTTTCGTTTCCCAGTACAAGTATTTCAAAAGAATAAGGATGACGTGGTCTGTTATAGGATGTACAGATTAATAATCATTGCATTTTTATCTCCCAGACGTCATTGCCTACCCTTGAAAACCCTCTGTCTTCTCGCTTAAGAGGCATTATTGAAGAGATCCTCCAAGAAAGACAGCAATATTTGAAGGTACACTATTACTGCATCATGACATCGGAAAAAAAATATATCCTTCTCAAAATTAAATTGGTGATTGACATACCAGTTTTGAGCACGATTGCCTTTGTTTATAAACATCACATCCTTTAATAGGAAAAAAAAAGTCCTGTTTGTCTATACATCTATACACTCAATTCCAAAGTCATTGTCACGTTCAAAAACATAGAACATAGAAACTGAGACCAAAACATTACATGGGAAGTACGTTCATTAGATGTATCTAGTGATCTAGTTATCTAGTGATACAAGCGTGCAATATTCATAAATTGTTGCACTGCTTCATAACGACTGTATATCCTAAAAGATTACATCAGAGGATAATTATGTTATTTTCCAGAGTACCTTTCGGTCTCAGCTCCTACCTTCTATATTTTAAACCTGACAATTATTTTGAGCGCTAGACATCACGTGGTATAAGACGTGTTAGATTGTGTTACGGTCACCAAGAAGTTCGGACATCGTTCCCGGATTTCCAAAAATATCATTTCTCTAACTTGATTGAAGCTTTTCTTACTGCTGTTTAGAAAAGTAACTAAAGAAATCGAAGAGAATATGTGGACCGCGTAGCACTTATGAAATACATGAAGATATAGAAACATAGATAAGTTGTAGTGCTTGGGAAAGAAATCGACCTGAATTTTCTTTTTAAGTTCAGTGAATTTGTATGGCAATCCGAGAACAATGTCCTAACTTTTTGGTGACCGTAACACAATCCCACAGGTTTTGGGCTAGCGCTCAAAAGGTGATTTGAGTGTAGCAATGTGTAGTCTTAAATTTTTTCATTTAAATTTTGTTTTGCAGCTGACAGTTGTTCGGCAAAGAGACAAGCTAGAACCATGGTTCAAGCATTTCCTGGTTGAAGACAAAGGCTTGAGTGCTACTCAACAGAGTTACGTTGACTTCTTGTGTCTCATGCATAAAGAAATCAGAAGCCTTCTCAATTAAATCTTACCTACAACAGCTTAATTTTTAATGCATTGCAATACTCGCATTGCCACAAATCTAAATCGTTTATGTAGTGGTTGGAATCAAAAGAAAACACTGCGCATTAATATCAAAACACTTAAATACAAAACTGTACACAGAGTCAATTTATATTTGTTCCACCTTTTGGGCATCTTGTTTTATGTAAGCCACAGGAAGCCCAAAAGGTCAGATGGTTAGTAGAATATCATGTTCAAAATCAGATAGTGTTTAACACGAACAATAATATAAACTAAAGTTCAAAACGGACATTTTTGAACAGAACACCATTCCAAGTAAAGCATATTTTATTTGTTAGATCATTACAGTAAAGTTTCAAGTTATTTTCTAACCAATATGAATTAATAATCAAATTTGGAATCTCAAAGTGTTTATCATTTCTTTATGCTCCGTTGTCAATTTTGAAGCCTGGGAAGTGTTTTGCGACTTGGAGCTGAAAGCATGTGTAATGAGAAAGGGAATGAAGAGAGAGAAAGGCAATTGGGAATAAAAAGGGGAAATGTGTGCATTGCCAAATGAACATGAAATGAGACAACATTGATTCTAGAAAAACGATGCTAAGGAGAAATTAATTAAGACCCCAATTAACAACCTTCCTAGCCCCTCGTTCCCTATTTTCCTACTTCTAAATTCCAAAATTCACCAATAACTCTGAGATGAAAACATTTGCAATAAACATTGCATCAGTGCCATCTCGTACCCAGAGCCTACGTTCTTCTTGGTCAGCACCAAGAAACGAGTTTTTCTCGGTGCTGACAAAGAGCTTTACGTGACGTCACTAAGTAGACTTTTAGACGATTTTATTCTTCAGTTCAAAGAAATGTTGCCAAACACCTCTTTAGTTCCGTTGTTTAGCTAAAATTGTTCTAAAAGGAATATTGAAATGTTCAATCAAAGTCGTGAAAATGTTAAGAAATATGAAGGTATCAACCGTTCTGCATGCCCCACTATTTCGCAACGCGCAAACGATCGCACCCTTACATCAATTAACTGCTTGCTACTTAGGCTTTCCCATTCTCGTTCCCAAATCGTTGCTAACCGGGCGCTGGCTTGCAATCAAAGCGTTACGGCATCGCGGACTCTCGGGGGAGCGTTGGTGCAATTAAAAAAAAAAAATTTCTTATTAGCATCTAGTTTTAAGGGCACCATAATATGGCCTCCATTTGCTTTTGTCTTTTAACTCTCTTGGGAATTCTTGCAATTCATCATTAGCGCAAGTTCTGCGAACGAGTACGTAACCGTAAATAACCTGAGTATCAGGCCTCTTCCCTTTTTCCAATTCTCCTCTCCCAAAGAGAGCCTGATACTCAGGTTACCGTTAACAGATCTCAAACCAGAGGAAACCCATAAAGAGCACTAGTAAACTAAAATATTAATTAATCGAGCAAAAGAACTCCTGGTTCCCTGCCATACATGCGTTTATTAGTTAACGTGTTGTTGTGCACCTGTTTCAAAAGCCCGTTTTAAAAAACGTAACATACATGTTGGGGTTTAGTTCCTCCTACACCATGATCTTATGGCCAGACCACAGGAAACCCAACAAACACATTGACACAAAAATCGTTTAAGCCTGTGGAAGTACAGCTCTTCCTTGATCACAAAGCAAAGGTCAGGGCATGTGAAGGCAAAATTCGTAAATCAGTTTTTTTATCAGTCTAATCGTTTCGGTCATGAAAATCGTCCATAGATTGTGTTGGTCCGTCTTGTCGTCTATTTTACTTTCATATAGCATGGGCTCACAGCACGGCGATGAACAAGGCAACCATCAAGGACAATCTTATTTCACAGAGGAAGAGTCTAAATCTTCCTGTCAAGGAACAGACACTTGCAAAAAGGTAGGATTTGAACGTCACTGCCGTTCACTGTAGTAAACGTTTTTTGTAAGACATAGATAACATTTTGCTATTTACAGTAAGCACTTATATATATCAGTTTTTGAATTCTATTTTGAAAGGAAAATTTTCAGTCGAAGTCATTAATTCAATGTTTATTGTAATACCACGTGCACCGGTACAAAACTGACTTACAACGGGGGAGGGGTGCAGGGGCCAGCTCGTGTTCATCTAACACCATGCCAATCTCGTACACAGAGCCCACGTTCCTCTGGCTGATTATATAAGACACTTTTTAAACACTAAAATCCGCCAAAAAGTACTTAGCTGAAGGAAAAAACGTACAATAAGGATAATAATGATCAATACTTTGAAATAGCGTATTTTTATCTGGGATACCGCACTTGACTCCTGACCGTACCTTTGACCGTACCCCGGTGAGTGCGTTATTCATTCTAGTGCCCAATGTCACTCGTTTGAATTCTTTTCCATCCGGACTCCACATCGTTCAAGCCAACAGTAATTCTTCTCGTACAAAAATACCATCCAAATGGCTCTCCCGTCTCGTCTAGCTTCTCAGTTTCGATCTTCTGCAGCACTAATAAGGAATGGTGCGGTTAAGAAAGCTTTTAGCACACAATCTGCCGGGAAAAGTCGTTCAATGCTCGGCAATGCTGCTCCATTTTTGATCGGTGCGACTGCTGCCACAAGTACCTTGCTTGCAGCGAAATATTTCTACGATAATAAGGATAAATACACGGTTCTTAGGCCTGTTCATGCTGCTTCACGTATGGGGGTACGAAATTTTACAACGTTCTGCACATTTATTAGTTCAGTAGTAAATTTTTGCATACATTATGACGTTACATATTCAGCACTTTACTGTAACATCATTTACACACAGTCACGTGGGATTCTCTCCATTTTGACTCATTTGACTACCACTACTATAATGCTTAACGAATTTCCTTTCTTATTCAAAAGATTTGTATTGCTCCATGAGAATTGTAAATCAATTGAGAAAAGAAAGCGTTGGACGCATTCTGATAATTTTTGTCATAACCTTAATGATGCCATAATGGAAGTTTCCTACAGGAACAAGAGAGGCAGTTTTAAGACACAGCTACAACTCTTTACTTGGGTTGATATTATCTTATTTGCTAGATCAGTAATGGTGTGGGGTTGGTAGTAGTCTGTATAGCAGCCCAAAGAAGGGGATGGGGTACTCCGCCAGAATTTGGGTAGGGGTGTTCCGCTGGGATTCTGAAAGGGGTACCCTGTTTATGACATCCGGGGGATGGGGGCTGGGCCTGCTGACTGTACACCAGTGATTGGGTGGGTTATACAGCTAAGACAAGATGACTCGCCATCCTCATGACCTATGGAAGTTCTCTAAAGCTACAGATTGAACTAAACATTTTATTGTTCGACATCATAAAAAATAAGCTAATTTTTAATTCCAAATCTTGTGTTTTTCAGAACAAATCGGAAAGAACCTTTATAATGGTGAAACCGGATGGAGTCCAACGAGGTCTAGTGGGAGATATTATAAAGAGATTTGAACAGAAAGGTTTTAAACTTGTAGCAATGAAATTTGTGCATGTAAGTATAATTTTATGTTAATACCATAATTTTGTTTTTAATATTTTCTTCTTATCTTTCTAAAATCTCAGTTTTGACCTTATTTTATTTTATTTATTTTTTGATAGGCTGATGAAGACCATTTAAGAAAACACTATGAAGACTTGAAAGCTTTGCCTTTCTTCCCAGGATTGGTTAAATTTGTGTCTTCAGGGCCTGTTGTTGCCATGGTAATAATATCCTCACTACAAAACTTTCATTGTTCACTCTTGGGCTGTACGATGAAACTAATCATGAAATTGTTAAACCCAACAAGCCATTTTGTTTATATTCTTGTCTTGTCATTGTGTAGGTTTGGGAAGGTGTTGGTGTGGTCAAGACTGGACGAGTCATGCTTGGTGAAACTAACCCAGTACGTTATCTCTCTTTCTTATCCATATCTTAGTAATATGATATTATTAATAAATATTCCTAATGTTATTAATATCTATAGGCTGACTCTAAGCCAGGGACAATTCGTGGAGACTATTGTGTACACATTGGAAGGTAAGCTTTTTCCTTTTTTTGTTGAATCTTCCTACAAATTAGTAACCTCAGTTGACCACAGTAGACTGTAGATCTTAGACCTTTGTAGTAGTAATTTGTACCATTACATTTGTAAGTCAACTTTTCACAGATATATGGTATGCACTCTAACAGGTAGTACCACAAGAAAGCATTGTATGACTATTTTACCCCACACTGTCAATTGAAAATACACCCAGGCCTCAATGTGTGATGAAAAGGATCAGTAAAATACTGCCAAATAAACAATCAACATTCCTGCATTGTTATTGGTTGTGTTTTTAATGATTTTGGATAAATAAGACTGTTGATTGTCAATACCATGTTTAATAATTATTATTTGTTTCAGGAACATCATTCATGGTAGCGACTCAGTGGAAAGTGCCAACAAGGAAATTGATCTTTGGTTTAGTAAAAAAGAACTCATTGATTGGAAACCTAATGTCTATAAGTTTGTTTATGAGGATGAAAATTAGACCACATTTTCATATTTCTCTGACTCTCATGAAATAAAACTGCACATAATAAATAATAAATTGCTTTATGTACAACTTGTCAAATTTTTAAACACTTGATAGATTTTTTTGTTATTCTTGGATAATTGGGTGTCAGCATCCTATCTTTGGAACAAAATTATTTTGTATAAAGAAGGGAGTGTGAAATTTTCAAGGCAACAGAAGGAAATAACCTTACCTCCCCTCTTGTTATTGAAGCAAATGTCCTTCCACTAATTTACATTTAAAAAAAAACACTTCTAAGGCTGCGTTCATAATGTATGGCAGAGGGGGGGGGAGGGGGGGCAGGTGAAATTGAGGGGGGATCAGGAAAATTTTGGTAGGAAAAAGGGGGGATGGGCAAATTTTTATCAGAAAAATGGGGGGATACACGATTTTTGGGAGAAGCTACAAGCCTTGCTTAGGGGGGATCGTATTTCATTGCATGACTTTATGGGGGGGTGTTAGGCCCGGTCCATACGTCGCGCTTTCATGTGTCAAATAGATACTATTAGGTTCGGCACATGAAAAGTGCGACGTATGGATCGGGTCTTAAGAATTATTTTGGACATTTCAAATTTTCACCTAACCCCCCCCTCTTTGCCATACATTATGAACGCAGCCTAAGCTTAAGTATCTAATTTATTTATATTGAACCTCTATCATGTGGGCTGGCTATTTTAAAGGTTGGAAGTGCAGAGGATGGGAAAACAAAATGGAAGAACCCTTCATCTTCCCCTTTTCTATCTTTTCTATCCACTTCACCAAGAGCCTTTTTCATATGCTAACAAGTGCACTAGGACAAAGCTATCTTGTGAATTTGATGATTTGGATGCTTATATGAATTGAATTTTTCATAAAACATGTTTAGATCAATGATTGATCTAATTTCGTAAATATATTCGATTTTTTTGTCTTCCTGGACTGAACTGGAGAACTTGCATTTTGATCAGTAATTATGTTGCATGATGGGAAGGCCGGTCAAGGATATATAATCTCAGCCATCCACGTGAGTAGCTCTTTCTCTTTGGTCGGCCGAGAACTCAGCTTTAAACATTAAAATTTTCGTCCTTTTTCAATAATGGCTGATGAACGAACCTTTCTTATGATAAAACCCGATGCCGTACACCGCGGATTGATCGGTGAAATTATCACCAGATTCGAAAAAAAAGGATTCAAACTCGTGGCAATGAAATTCGTAAAGGTAAATCAACCACGTTGCAAAATTATTTAACTTTGTCTTTCTGCAAATTGAAACAATTGGATCAATCTTTTAGAAAAGCGAAAAGCATTTCAAAGAGCACTACGCAGAGTTGAGTCAAAAGAAGTTTTTTGCTGGATTGGTTAAATACATGTCCGAGTCTCCGGTAGTAGCAATGGTAAGTCTGATTTACTTTTATTTATGTTCAGGCATGTGATCAGCTGCTTTTAATATTCTAGGATATATTTTTCACATTAGTACATTTTCTCTTTTTAAAATATTTTTTAACGGTATACTCAACGCAGCATTTTCTCTAAAAGGAGTGTCACTTTCCGCTGGGAAGATGTGTTAAGTCAACCAATGCACAACTTTAGGGGGTTAGGGGATAGGAGAAATTTTAGGAAAATTTCCCTTTATTTTATTATTTTATTAAAATTGTAATAATTAATTAATAATAATTGTAATAATTAGTAATGAATAAATTTGCAGTGTACTAGAATTTTCAATAGTCCCTATCTTAGTTCCCTGTGCCATCTTGAAAGGTAGCTGTGCCTTTGCATTGAAGAGAGACAAATGGTGAGCTTGCAATGATAGACAACTTTTTTAACACCTTGAACAATTATTCACGTCTTTATCATTGCAAGCATAAGAGCTTTCTCAATGGTTTTAGACAATAATTTTCCAATTCAGGGACCAAAAAATAACTGTAAAAAAAAAAAGAGTGCAAATGAAATGAATCTGAATCTGCATCCACATTTTGGTTGTGGAAATACTGTTGACCAAGACTTTTGCTGGATGCCTAAATCCTAATCCCAATGGACAAACCCTTTTACATGTAAAAGTTAATTATGGACCCTGGTGAGGCTAGCCTACTTAAAAAATTAATGAAACATTTGTTGCTAAGGTATGGGAAGGCAAGGGTGTGGTTAGCACGGCACGAGTCATGCTTGGAGAAACTAATCCTGTAAGTATCAACATGTAATGTCCTTTTTAAACTTATAAATAAAGATTTCTTGATTTACAATGGTGACTGGTTGGCAATGCTTGAATGAGAACTACAAATTTGGATATTCTATCTGGCTACTTCAAAAAATGCTCAAATTTTGTTTTGGTCAATTTATTTATAGGTGGATTCAAAGCCAGGAACCATTCGTGGTGATCTTTCCATTGATATTGGAAGGTAAGCTAAAAGGTCATCATTATTGATGATGATTACTGAAGGGACTATGTAAATCTCCTAAGAAATGGGTTTGATATGCTTAATGAATCTAAAAGTGCAAAAATCGTCAAGACATTTTAATATGTGTGTGTGGGGGGGGGGGGCAGTGGATGAGGAAGTAAAGATTACAAAAGTACAGAGGGGCCTAACATCCCAGGTCCAACTATACCTAAAAAAGCGTATGTCCATTTGGGAACTTTGATTGAAAAGTATATACAATAATATTATGCATGATACTACAAGGGAATAGACTGAAACTTGAAAATTTGATTGATATGGAAGAGCAAAAAGTAGACAGTGGGACCCCAGGAATTAATAACCATTTTTCGTTCTCAAATTTATACCATTTGTTTTGGCACCCCAAAGGAACATTATCCATGGTAGTGACTCTGTCGAGACGGCAAAGAAAGAAATTTCTCTGTGGTTCCAAGCTGATGAGCTGAATTCCTGGACACCTAACGACTACACCTGCATATATGAGTAACTTTTGGGCTATTCCAGTGTAAAATGATTCCAGTATCAAAACGATTCAATAAATAAATAAAAACAGAAAAATCTTAAAAGCCATGGAGTGTGGTAATGTTTAATATTTAGATCAATTTTTTAAAATGTTAATTGTTTTTCTTACAGTGCAATGTGCAAAAGTATGACCACAATTACTGTGCAGATACTCCAACCGGGACCACTTTGATAAACTAGTATCATTAACCAATCATATTGAGACATTTAGTTCAATATTTTTTATTCCAGCCAATCAGATAGCGCATCGATATTATAAGAGCATGAGAACGTGATAATCTGATTGGCTAACACTGTTATAAGCTCAATCTCTGTCTAGTTTACTGTTATCTGATTGGTCAATTATATTAAAGTGGTCCCGGTTAGTGTGTCCACACAGTAATGTATTCTTATACTCCTTTGATTCATTACACATTTTGATTCATAGCTGGCTGACACCAAGGATTTTGGCATATAGTATGCAAATACATTAAATTTGATCCTACTTTTGTGCATTGCTCTGAAATTAGAGGTTTAATTAAAGGGGGACTAGTACGAAAATTGGTCAATTTTAAAAGCCAATTTCTTCAACCCAGGTGGTGATATATAACCTGATTTTTCTTATTTCACGGAAATTTCGTCGATTTAGAAAGAAAACGGTTAAATTTTCGACTTAAGACTCATGAAAAATCGCTGGTCGCCATTGCTTTGTTGTCGCCTGCCAAGCCCGCAAGTTTGCGTCAGCGGTTTCTTCTTGTGACGTCACTTACTCAACAAGTGTCTTGTAACAAAAAGTTGGTAAGTGTTATTCTCATTGCTTTCTTTTGTGCCTATTTGACTCTTTCACTTATACAAGTAAGTTTTGTTTCACGGGTTTGAGTAAAATTACTTTACTGTCCAGTTTAATCTTTTTAGAAATAAAAATTCTTCGGACAATAAATAATAATCATTTATTCCTTGCAATACCCTACTAGTCCTGTTACCCTATTTCAAATGGACAACATGTTTTGAATCAGGCTATAGTTTTTATGCCATTTTCAACAATGAATGGTACTCAATATACAGCATGAACGCAGTATGCCATGCCTTGACATTGAAATGACTTCCCATTGTCTTCAAGTAATTAATCCAATCACAACATAAAGTTACAATTACAGTAAGATATTCACATAGTACAGCTACAAACTTTACAAATCTATTTATAACTAGCCCATGACACTAGATGTATGTTTAAGTTCATTTTTTTTTTTTGCTAACAATATTATGATCCACCATATTTTTCTTCCTACTATCATAACCTATATATTAATTAATATTAAGAATCTAATGTTATAAATTCTCAGTGCAGGTTTCCACATGTGAACTTGGCCTGTTTTGAAGAGTCAAATGAGTTTGATTTCTGTGGGTTTCAATTGAAAACCAACCACTCAAATAATATTGCAAAAATATAGACCTTTACGCATTAAGACTGCAACAGCAAGATGATGACGCAAGCACAGTTCCAAATGGCTTTCCCTGTGTGTGGTGTCTTCCTTGTCATTGCTATTCTCTCTAGGATGTGGAAAAGCACCAACTGAGGTTGTAGTGAGGGCAGCAACAAAAGGCTGACAGTATGGACATGAAAAAGAATTGAACTGTGCTCATGTTTTTTAAAGGGTTGTTTTCCTTTCATGCTTGTCGATGCATGAGGTCTTTATTGGGCTTCTCTATTGTTATTAATGCAAAGACAATGCTAACCAAACCCACACTTAATTGCCTTTCTAATTATCATAATATGAATCCTGTGGTGTGCTCCAGAGATCTATTGTGGTGCCACTGGCCTGTTGGCTTCTCTTGCTCTTTTGATTTGTTTTGCCTTTTCAATGACTTTTTCTGACTTCACCTCAGGACACAGAGTAAATACGCACAATTCTAGCATTACCTGAAAAAACAGAAACCAGAGACATTTGCCCAAGTCAAAAGCTTTGCTGTGGAATAATAATCTCAAATTAACCAAACTTGGCTAAGAAGACCTTGGAAAACCCAAAACATCTTTGGAGCAGACTTCCATGCCTATGTCCCACAGGGAGTTGCTGAAATTAGCAAGGGGTGGGGAGGGGTACTGGGTTGGATTCAGGTATTTGTTAGGGGGGTGTCCCACATGAAGAAATGTATATAGAAATATGCATCACTTCAAAAAAGACTAACAGCCCCCTGGGTCCACCCCTGGGGTATGTGAAGAGGTATATGCGTCCATATTCTGGTACTTGATCATGACTCTTTACCAGAACTTCCCTGAGGAGGAAGTCTGGGCAAAACAAATCAATAATTTAGGGAGTAGAAAATAGCAGACCTTAACAGACTTACATAGAACAAATGCTTATTGATCCTCTGATCCTGAAAAGCCTCAAAAACCTAAAATATAGTACAAGGTGTTAGAGTTCAAATAATAATAATAAAAAGTCTAGCAAATGATCACTGAAGATTTTCAAAAAACTTGTTAATTTCCCATAGTGGGGGATTAGTTCCTGAAGGCTGGGAGAGGCATGAAGGAGGATTTTCCACAAGACCATGTCAAAAATTGAACAAAGCTGCAAACCTCCATGCATCCCTCCTTATTCAGGAACTGTCGTAAACATTAACAGCTAGAGCTAGGAGGGTCAATGGACAGAATGGGATGGCAAATGTAAAGTGGCTGATATATTTTGCATACTTTAATTGTTCCAAGTTTACTGTTTTTCTTTCCAACAAGGCTCTGTAAAATCTCTGCAAAGAAAATGAAGAAATAATTTGATATATTTATGGCCTGGTAACAAATCCCCATATTTAGATGTTTCCGAGGAGGAGTCCAATATTAAATTCTTTCGAAGACTGTCCAAGCTGTCCAAGGTTTGTGAATAATTAATGGTTAGCTATAGGGCACATCTATTTAAATATAATCAGCACCAAAAAGCAATAAGCCTGATTTGTCTTGGGTGCAATGTTTACGCATTACAGACCATACAGTATATCATTCCCTAGAGTATTATTTCTTCATTTAATAGTTGTGCATAAACTCAAAAATATGGATACAACTAAAAAAATAATCTTATTCTCTAGAGAATGACACATGGTTTGTAACTGGAAAACATTGCAAGAAAAATTTGGTAACATGGTCAATATTATAATGATAAATAATATTTTATATGTTTTAAGAAGAAAATGGGAGAAGATTATTTCCTGAAAATTACAATTAACATGTACATTACCTGGGATGTCTTTCACTAGCTTCTTCTTGGCTTTAATCTTTGTGTCATTTTTCTCCTGCAGATATTTTAGCAATAATTTATTACCAACATTAATATATATTTATAATTAATATAATCCAGGAAGGATGAAAATAAAGAGCAGGACGCCAAGAGAGGGATTCTCACATTATTTATCCAACACCTCCACAAGGAAGGATGGCTATTATGTAGTTCCAAAAAATATCCATTTTTTCCATACTACTTAACAAACATTAATTGAATCAATGTTGTACCTTTGCTGTTCTTGTAGGTAAAGGTTTAGCAAGTGTACCACTGGGCCACATGGAATCTCTAAACATATTCACATAGTAGATAACCATGGATTCTGACACAAGCCACTCTACCATCTCTCGAATTTCCCTAAAGTAAGCAATGAAATAACCAGATTAATGTCGATAAAATGCTCACTTTGTGTGAAAATTGAGAAGAGGGCTACCTTTGCCTTAATCTATAGGGGTGATGAAGGCACATGTATCTGATAGTAACAAATATTTCTTACCATGAGACATTGCAATGATTATAATACTTCTTACTTGTTTATTGTCCCTCCAAAGGTAACTTGAACAAAGGCAATCAGTGTTCTTCTAAGCCACTTAAATACTGTGGACAAATAACAAACATTCATGTCAAGGTACATATTTTCCCCAAAATTACTTACAGCATAGTATGTAAAAAAATTGTACATGAGCATTCTTAAAACCTACCTCCCTTGAGCTCAAACACTTCTCCAATGAGACCATAAAAAGGCTCAGCTATAGAATCCTTAGGAAGGGTACTGAAAAAGAGAAGACACTTTATGCATGATATAATCAGTTGGATGAATATATAGAAAAATTCTGTGATCTATGGACTTTGGTTGCAATATAGAGGATGAGAAAATCAGAGGGGAAAAGAGATCCTTATAAGGAAGGAAGAAAATAGTTCTCACTAAGTGGCATTGGTTATAGTAGTTGCACTCTAAGTAACCATGGAAAATGCTATGTGTAAACTGCAGCTCTTTCTTGGTGTGGCAAAGCACCTGAAGCATGAAGACAATACAACAATAGCCAATGATAATGACTTTGGAGCTAAACAATACCCTACAAAAAAGTACGTAGATGATGGCTAGTAAACACTAGCGTGGACTGCGTCGGTGTTCCTATTTTCACTACGGTTTATAACTTATCAATCTACGGTAACTGTTGCAAAAAAGTACTTTTACCCAGAATACAATAATTAAAGGTGTAAAGCTTGCTCCTTCAAGAAAGTCCCATTTAAACTCAATGCTAAATAATTAATGTTGGGTACAAAAATTATTGAAGAAACAATATTTTACCAGTCTTCTTGCTCCATTTCCTATCAAGAGATAAATGATGCAGCAACAGTTACATGATATATTACACAAACAGAGATTAATAACCACTAATAAGAGGAAAGTAGCACAGAGAATAACAGCTACAAGAAAGACAGTTATAAAACAGGGTGTATATATGGTAATACAGAACTACACCCACAGAAACAACTGACAATAATTAGTGCATCTTGTATAAACGGTTCACATTTGTCTAACTAAATGACTTACTAGAGTGCTCACACTAAATCCGTGAAACAAATACTAATTTTTAGCACTAAATAGTGATAATTAAACAATAGAAAACAAAGGATTCTGTATGAAATAGTACTAATTAGTACTATTTAATGTTCACGGTTTTAGTGTGTGCACTCTACAATCAATTGTTATCTCAAAACTTTTTCATCTTACCTCCTCTGCTTCATCATTTAGAATTATATCAAAAGGAAGGCTGTAAAAAGAAAAGGAGATGAAAAAGTGAATGTAATTATTGCGTTTTTTTCCTTGTCTTGTGATCAGTACCTGTTCTGTTAAACTAAGAAATTTCTCACCTTTTCAAGACTGACATGAAGGAAAACTCTTTCTTCTTGGTAGGTTCACTGAAACAGTATATATCAGGTTAGTAAATTATGGGTGTGTGGCACCAGTGAAATGGCAGTTTTAGAGTGGAACCCTGGATACTGAGTGTACAACTGATAAGTTATATCATTAGCATTTTAGCCCCTATCTGCTGGTAATCCAAAGTCTTCTTTACACTGCATTGTCTACTGGCACTCCTAAGATTTAAGAGTAAAGATTCAAGAATGCGTTTCCAGATCAAGAAACATTACCTTGTAAAGATTCAAGAATGCATTTCCAGATCAAGAAACATTACCTTTGCTTCCTCAAGTGTTCAGGGCTTGGGCTTAAGAATGAGTAGAGTTCTTCACTAAGACACAGCTTGTCATCAGCCAAAAGACTCTAGCATATGCAATAAGAGTGAGAGAGAAAAATATTTTAAAAGAGTGCTGCCTTCAAAGAAATAAGCTCCTCATTCATAACATTTCTTACTTTTTCCCCAATGTATATGAAAGAAAGAAAAAAAGTAAGAAGAGAAAGAAAAAAAGGAAGGAAGCAAGCGAACAAGGAAGGAAAGAAGGAAGGAAGGAAAGAAGGAAGGAAGGAAGGAAGGAAGGAAGGAAGGAAGGAAGGAAGAAAGAGTAAAGTGCTACAGCTGTATACATCTATAGGCTTCCCAAATATGGACTGTTAAAAAACAAACGGCCGGGGATTAGGATTGGCACCTGTAAATATTCCTCAAGAGCTATTCGTGATTTATTCAAAAACTCATCATCCAGTGACTTGTACCACTTTTTAGTGGGGGCTGGTAGTTCTTTTGTTAAATTTGGTGAACACTGAAAAATAGAAAAATGCAATTAATAATAATAATCTAAGACTACAAGCTGTTATTATTAAGATATAAAAGACTTAAGCCAATCAGGAGAGCAAAATCAGTATCTCATTGACCTCAGACAATATCACAATCTCTCATTAATCCCAAGGTTAAAGATAACATCTACACTCAAAAAGTAAGAGGAACATTTGGCTAAGCTTTTGTTGCTTAGCTTGCTTCTCTCGTGCTCTGCAGCTCAAAGTGTATTTATATCACAGTGCAAAGACATGAGCATGGGTTTCATATTCCTTCATCAGAGCCCTTATTGACTCTAATGAAGTGGGCTCTGAGGAATTTCCAAACCATCTCTGTGAGAAGGAATGAATAATTTGAATAAGAATGAAAACCTCTTTGAGTTTGGTATGAAGTTTCTGGAAATCTTTAAATTTCCTGGAAACCACCCATCCTTCAGATGTAGCTCCAGGTTCACTTCTTTTTGGAACGGTACCAGGAGATATTGGGGTATCTACTTGTGAACAATGAACCACAATGATATAGACTGGAATAGACTTGTCTTCTTCATTTGTCCACTGGGGAAAAATGAGCAATTATATACAGGTAAGTGAATATAAATGAATAGAAAGGGACCAGGACCTGAAAGAGTGGATTCAATTTAACCACAACAACAATTTACAAAGAGGGAATGATGAAAAAAAAGAAACAGATAACAATAAATAAATGATATTATAAATGATGGATAGATAAGTGTGTGGTTGGATAGATGGGTGGGTGGCTAGAAGGAATGGATGAATGGTTGGGTGCATAGATAGATGAATGGGTGGAATAGGTGGATAGATAAAATTATGTATGGGATTATGCGAGGCTGGATGAATGAACAGAGAGAGAAATGGATGGAAGTGAAGTGGATGGGAGTGAAGTAGTGGGTAATGATTCATAATCACCTCTACACTTTCAATCAACACTTTCCATTTGCCAATGTTTTCACACCAAACATCTGAAAACAATTTTTTTAAAAAGGAATAAATATTAGCCATTCCTAGGATGGGGAAATACTAGGTAAAGTTAGCATAATTGCAATGCATTTTCAGTCTGTTTTAAATGGGATACATTTTCAAGATTGCATCTACTTCATACCAAAAAACAGCCCCAAAATGCACTGTAATGCCAACTCGATCCAATGTTTTCCTCAACCTCAGAATGGCTAACATTCTAGTGACAAGGACTTAATATTGGATCGAAGCAGCATTATTGTAATTACATCTTTTTACCTGTTCTTTCAATATGAAACTCAAGATGTCTCCTCTCAGTAATCAGCGCTCCAATTTCATCTTCTATCTTTTCAAGTTCCTAAGGAACAGGTGATATTTTTGAAGCAAATTTAGTAAAATTAGTAGTGGCAAGGTAATGTAACACGATGGTAACACAAACTGATAAATGACAAGGGTACCTATATTGATAAAATATAGCAGTAACAATATATTTCTGTGGTGGATTTATAATTTTGAACAGAGGGGGGGGGGGGGGTATGACCCCAAATAGCCACTAGATTCATCACTGTTTGGGCTTACTGTAGATTAATGTTGCTAGAGGTCCACTCATCTAGTAGATCCACCTCCATACTTACCTCAGATTCTTGTCCACCATAACTTCTTTTTGTCAACTCTAATTGGTGTGTCTTGAATGAAAATCACAAACAATTCCATGACATAAGTTAAAGCATCTAAGAATCAATATCATATTATAACATCAGATCAAAGCACAAACCATATGCTAGGACTCTACTTACTTTTGCAGCTAGTCTTTGGTCTAAAACCTCCAGTTGCTTGACAATGGAATCACTTCTTTCTTCAACTGTGCTTGGCTTGCGCACTGGAAAAGACATTAATTATAACACTTTGTACACTCATCAAACATTTTTAAAGGCATTCCTGAAAATATGCTTTCTATAAACCTACTTAATACATATGTACATACTTCATTTGTACCAAAAATTAAATAATTACGATTTAGCTCAAAAGAATATAACAGAAGAGGGTAACTTGATACTAAAAGCTGTGAATATGACTTCTAGAAAAACATTCAGTACTAATTTGCATGAGATTGACTTCTACATCCCCCCCCCCCCCCCCCACACACACCTAGCTATTATTATGTTCCATGAACTTGATGCATGAACAACCTCATTCTTCCCCTCCCACACCTTGGATTAGGGTTTAATTTTTTTCTCCAACAACAGCCAGCTATAAGTATGAAAGCATGTTATATCTATAAGTATGTAAAGCATGTTATATCTAACCTGGGTTGGGAGTCCAATCAGTATGTCCAGCATCCTAAAAAAACACATTAAAACAAACAAACAAAAGGTGAAAAATGAGTTGCAGTTTACATATCCAATAAAAAACTTTGCTATCCTTTGCTTCATATATCAAAACTACTAACTTAAGAATAAGATTCTTTGTCATAACTTTTACTAGGAATTAAAAACAAAGAAATAGTACTCAAGGGAATGGTATATGACATAAAAATGGGAAAATAAAACTTTTTATTTTTATGTCTAGTATAGATAGCAAGGTGAGTGCACATATGCATATTATGGAATATGCATGTTTTAAGTATTAATTAAGTCATTAATATTATTTAAGACAATGGAATGTAACTAACCTCTTCATCAGTGGAAGGTAATTGATCATTCCAGTTCAACTCAAGGTGAGTATCATCTTTCTGTTGTGCTCGCAAGTCATCCATTTCAGCTTCTAATTGACAGACAAGCATGAAATACTCCTGGCTCAAAACAAACCTGAAATTACATGGCCAATAATCATCCATCAACAATCAAGTGCACCCTTAAGACCATACTGAAAAGTCCTCTTTGGAGGGGACAGGCAAAGGATGGGTGAGAATTAAGCGTGGCTCCTCAAATTAATTACATGTATTCAGTTAACAGTCAAAGGGCAAGGCATGGTTGTAGGAAGGGTGGATAGAGCCATCCAACAGATTATAAATTGATATCCAATAAAGTTGATGCTGATATCCAATAAATTTGTCCACTAGATAAGATTTATCCATCAAATAGCAGTATCCACCCTTGGTACAACTGGGCCCAGATGCGCCACCAATAATAATAATCAATAATAATAATAATAATGGAATTAAAGAGTTTTATACTACCTCCTATAGAAATTATTTTCCAGGTGTTTGTAAACTTTTGTCTGTGCTTCAAAAAAGCACTGCAAATCATTAGTACCATTGAGAAAACCCTCTATGTCTCTGACCAAGGTAGTGTCAAGCATAATGGACTTCTCTGATGAAGGTGTGACGTACACTTGGTAGATTTCTTGTGTACTCTTGATGATTTCAGTAGACTTGACTAGCTTGAGATTTTCTATTGCCATCCAGAAACTACAGAAAATATATGAGGTCTAAGGGATAAGGCTGCATTCATAATGTATACCTGACGGGGGTGGAGAGGGGGATTGTGGGGTGGCAGGGAATATTTTTTGGTGCAATACCATGTAAAATTTTGGTTCCTCACTCTGAAAAAAATTGAGATGCACAAATAGGCCCGTTTTGAATTCCAAATTACCACTGTGTTTCTTGATTACAGACTCATTTGCACAGGGTTAGCCTCGATTTTGTGCAGAATATTCACGTGTTCCAGTCAAGGTCCATCAAGTTTCAAAGTGTTTGTATTGTTGAAGTTGTGCATTCTTTACTTTACCATTGGTATTTGTGAATATTTAAATACTGATACAAGGCTAACCCTGTGCAAATGAGTCTGTAATCAAGGAACACAGCGGTAATTTGGAATTCAAAACTGGTCTATTGATCTACTCACAAATAATTTTCTGACCATCTCTGAATTTCACATGCCAATTCATGACAGAGGAAACATAGTTTTAATGATAAAGGATGACTGGCAAAATAACTTTAGAAATAAGGAAAATTAGGTATTTTCAAACAAAATGACATTATTAATGTTTGGATTGTAATTATATTATGGGTTACCTGTGGTACACTCAACGAAGGAAGCCCAATCATACTACTAGCATTTGCATACCTAAGCATATTCTTGCTATGGGTGTGGTTCTGTAGGTAAGACATGAAGAAGCTTCTAGCCAGACTATTATCCATAATTTCACTGAAACCAAGTACTTTTGTAGCCTTATTAGCTGGTTTTGGAACACCTTTTGCCTTGTCTGATGTCATAGTTTGACTTTTCTGCTGTTCAGTTGGATTGTGTGATGTATAATCTGGGCCACCTAAGGATTGCAACAGTTAAAACACATTATTCCCTTAACCATAAGATGCTTTATACAGCTATTTCAAAAAGTGTTGGTGAACGTTTATTTGATGTATCTTGCATACCAAGGCCAAAATACACTGTCAGCATTCAATAAGCAAAAGGTCACAATGAAATTTTATTCATGAAAATTTCCCATGTTTTGCATGTGTCTTTTCAGACAATGAACAAAATAATACTCTAGGGTATGACATGTAGTCTTAAATGGGAAAACATTACACCCAAACTAGAGGGCTATTTTCAAAAACTTGTGATTTAAATCCAACCAGTGAAATACATATAAACTAATTAAAACAATCTTATTCATACCCAACAGCTTTATTCTTTTCTCACACTGTGCCTTGGCAACAGTACACTGGTTGATGTAGCGCTTCAGGTTTCTTGACCTCAGTTGAGAGTCTTTCTTAAGAGGTTGATTTGTCTCCTCTTGGTTCAACTTCTCAATGCCTTTTAAATTATTGATTGTTGTTGCTTGCATGATTTCAGCAATTATGTGATATCTGAAGAAAGATGGAATAAATATATTACTCTTCTATTACAACTTTTCAAGGTCAATGTACATAGTTTTATCTAGTAAATTGAATCTGGGACAGCACAAGAAAATAAATAAAACTATGTAAACCTTCCCAATTTTCCAGCAGCCTTTTCCTCCAATTAACCACTCCCCTCCACCCTCTCCCCCCCCCCCCCCCCCCCCCCCACCTCTCCCTACACTAACTTT
Organism: Actinia tenebrosa; assembly: GCF_029948245.1. Lineage (NCBI taxonomy): Eukaryota > Metazoa > Cnidaria > Anthozoa > Actiniaria > Actiniidae > Actinia > Actinia tenebrosa. The sequence goes on from NW_028292583.1 coordinate 6,453,267, forward strand.
AGCTACCTTTTATCTTGCTTTTATCTTGAACATTCCAAGAGTCAATACTCAATCAATTATGTCAATCACAGGGATTGCATGTGGAGCAACCCTTGATAAACCCAAAAAATGGGGAATGTCAAGGATTGCAATGGGTATGAAGCAAAGGTGGTATAGCAGCGAGAGCTCTTGCCTCTCACTGATGAATCATATCCTAAATTCGGATAGGATCTTGGAATGAGGGCCACAAGTTTACTAGGCACAGGCTATTATAGTGCTACCCTCATAAAAACAAGAAACAAGCTAGGACAGGATCCTATTTGGAGCACCCCAAAAAATGGGTGGGGTAGCAAGTTAAGGACTGTATGTGGAGCACCCCAAAAATAGGCTTGGATCTGGAAATATGGCACACTAGTGTACCTATGACTGAAATAGGGGGAAGTGGACACAGAGGTAAAAAGTTAGTAGACATTTAAAAAAAAATTGGGTGATAGCTCCCATGCTTGTTTCTCCCTTTCAATAGTCCCTAGGCCTGCTGATGAAATTAAAAAATATATGTATAATGTAAGGGAATGACTTATTTTCCCAGTTGATATGGCTGCTACAGGAGAAGGGATCGATGGGGCACTCCTATTTGACCCTCCAATTTTTAAAAGCATTTCATATATAGTCCATATCCTTCCCCTTGGGTCACTACAAGTACAGAACTCACCTCATTTGTTTTAAAGTTTCAACAGAATTACAGGTGTTGATCATGCGAATAAAGTCTTCATAGGTCTCTGCATAAGCATAACGTGGTTTATGCTTGGCTGTCAATGCTTCTTTTGCCTCTAAATGGATTAACAATGTCTGATTGATGTAATCTGGATCACAGATCATCTCCGCCAAAGGCTTAATCACTGAAAACGTCAGAACCTCTCTCAGAAGACATCTCATTCCAGCACAATTCGAATTTTGCTCAGGCAGAAAACAGTGTAAGAGAACATCTGTGATTTTTCTAATATAATCAACTTCAGCTTTCTTACTTGACAGACAGGGATGTAAGACAAACGGTACAGGTGTTTCTGTAGTAATCCGGTTATCTGCTAACCTCAGGTTTTGGAAATGCGTCGTCAAGATTTCGACAACATCACTAGAAAGAAACCTCACCGTATCAACGTTCTTCAATCTTTCAACTGTATTAATAATGACAGCCCATAGCTCTTCGGTCATTAGATCTACAAACGCTACTTCATCCTTGCCAAGAACCCGAAACCAAGACAAACAGAAGTCCCTTATGAAGAAATCAAGAATCTCCTGGATGCTCTTGTCCACGGAACGCGAGATGACAGTTTCGTGCTTGTATGGTCTTTGAACGGCGTTCAGGGTTTTCTTCTCGAGAAAGCGCGAAACAGCGTAGAATTTCGACGAAAGCTTTGGAGTTTGTGGTATCTTTTGTTTTCCAGAGCCAAGATACATGACTATTCCAGTTAAAATGCCAAGAACAGAAGCACAAATGTAGGCCAATGTCAAAAAAAGGGAATGGAAAATCCCCAGCTGCCATAACAGAAGGAACACTACCCCACACGCACCGAGCACGTACAGCCGCATTATTTTTACTTCTGAGCAAATAAACCACACAGATCGGTGCTTCTTCTCTTTAAGAAGTATTACAGCTACATTTTGAATGAATTTTGCGTGTCAAATGAAAGAAAAACAGGATTCATATAAGCGTTTCTGTTATTTCTCGATCTTTTGCGGTTTGCAAAATACCTTGAGCCTGCAATCTGAAGTTTACCTGTACAGCGAAGTACCTTTTCTTTCCACAGGAAGCCCAAGCAATGTACTTGCTCCGTATTACGAAGGAATAGACGTGGAAAGTAGCAATCCATTGAATTTTAGCTTTTTTTTTTTTGATAAAAATTGAAAAATGGTCCATATTCACACCTTTCTCTAAGATATTATTTATGAATTCGATTTGAAAAAAGTCAGTCATTTTTCACATTTTGCAAAAAACATGGACTATAGGGTTTTCATGGAAATGTGCCATCCAGACACCTTCCCTCCAAACAAAAAGAATTATTCTCTGAAATTAGAAAATCTGTCATTTTTGAGTACATGGTACCCTTGACCTTTGACGCCTTATCTTGGTTATGGAGGACCCGAATATGAAGCCATATAATCATGGTATCAATTTTATTCTTATCTTGGCAATAGGACAGAAACGTCAAGCCATATACAAGGGCGGATCCAGGGGAGGGTTCCTGGGTTCCTCACGCCCCTTTTCTCTATCCCTTTTAGCCTTATCCTGGTTATCGGGAATCGAAATGTGAAGCCATGTAACCATGGTTCTCTCCTAACTTTATCTTGGTTATCGCAAACCGAAAAATTAACATATATAACCATAGTACTCTTTTATATTTATCAAAGATTTGCAAATATTTATGAAAGATGTGAAATAGGTCGTTTTTGGCCATTTTTGAGCAAAAAGCATGGACTATAACCCATGGTTTTGATCGATTTTGGACCATTCTCACACCTTTCCAAAAGATATGCACAATTTATGAAGGATGCAAAATAGGTCGTTTTTGGCCATTTTTGAGCAAAAGCATGGACTATAGCCCATAGTTTTGATCGATTTTGGACCATTTTCAGACATTTTCAAAAGATATGCACAATTTATGAAGGATGCAAAATAGGTCGTTTTTGGCCATTTTTGAGCAAAAAGCATGGACTATAGCCCATGGTTTTGATCGATTTTGGACCATTTTCACAACCTTTTCAAAAGATATGCACAATTTATGAAGGATGCAAAATAGGTCGTTTTTGGCCATTTTCAGGCAAAAAGCATGGACTATAGCCCATGGTTTTGATCGATTTTGGACCATTTTCACACCTTTCCAAACGATATGCACAATTTATGAAGGATGCAAAATAGGTCGTTTTTGGCCATTTTCAGGCAAAAAGCATGGACTATAGCCCATGGTTTTGATCGATTTTGGACCATTTTCACACCTCTTCAAAAGATGTGCACAATTTATGAAGGATGCAAAATAGGTCGTTTTTGGCCATTTTCAGGCAAAAAGCATGGACTATAGCCCATGGTTTTGATCGATTTTGGACCATTTTCACACCTTTACGAAAGATATGCATTATTTATGAAGGATGCAAAATAGGTCGTTTTTGGCCATTTTTGAGCAAAAAGCATGGACTATAGCCCATGGTTTTGATCGATTTTGGACCATTTTCACACCTTTACGAAAGATATGCATCAGTAATTATTAAACTACCAAGAGTGGTATTGTCTGAAATGGGGACAACTTTAGCTTACAAAAATAATTTCCGGTGGCGAAACATTCTATTTGAGAAGGACAGGTTGTCACTTATATGCTTATGTTAGAGATTTGCTCTGGAGTAATAAAACCTAGAATCGCAAGAAAGAGGCGAATGTTGTTTTCCACCATAGGACCTTACATGCTAGTTGACTCAATGTTGACTTGAATTTTTTATAGAACTCTGTACGCGCGCCTGACTCCACGTGGCTATGACATATCAGTGCGCAGAACTTTTGACAGTTGAAGACATTTACAAGTACACTTCCTATTTATCCCCCCCCCCCCCCCAGCGACCGTTTTTCCTCTTTTCCCTTACTAGTATCTTATATTTTCCAGTCTTAAGCCCCCCCCCCCCCCCTCTTTTTAGCTTTGGCTCCGGTCCTTCAAGGGTCGATTGGCCCTCGTACGATACTATTGTAATGTGAGCCTCTCCAGCCCTGGTACGATGAATTGATGAACATTTTCGATTATCTTTTGATAGATACTACCGACCGGACTTATGGTTTAGGAATATCACCTTGGGTATCTTTTTGTTCTTATGCTTAATTTTACAGCTATTTTTGCAGCTAGTGCCGACTAGTGCCCAGATCTCTAGCCGAGATGTTCAGGTACAATGCGCAAACTGTATTTACGCATACAGAAATAACAAAACCGCTGACCGATCTATTTAACTTCATTCTCAAAACTTTGAAAAATAATATGCAGGTTTTTTCATAAATTTGAAGACAGTGAATAGCGGATATGAGTACTAATAGAGATGACAATGATGCAGAAAAAGGGTTTGTACCCTTGCGTAAAAGTCTTAAAAGAAAATCCACGGGAAAGGAAGACAACCTTATGTGGTCATATTACACTGAACATCAAAATGTACAAGTTCTAACAGAAGAAGATGTTGATCAGCTTCGTTGGCGTAATGAGATACGTGTAGAGGGTGAAAACTGTCCTAGACCAATTACAACATTTGGTGATTTGAAATTACCCAAAGAACTGCAAGAGTACTTGAATTCCAAAAATTTTCACATGCCAACTCCCATCCAAATGCAAGGTCTTAGCTGTGCTATGAGTGGCCGTGATGTTATAGGACTAGCAGAGACTGGTTCAGGGAAGACACTAGCTTATACTCTTCCTATGTGCATGCTGTTGAAGTCCAAGCAGCCTTGTAAAGCAGGAGAATCGCCAGTAGTGCTCATGTTGGCTCCCACACGTGAATTAATGCAGCAAATTTTCATGGAGGTGTCGGAACTATTGCAATATCTCACATGCACAGCTTCAAATGTTCAAGCTATTTCACAGAATATGTACACCCCCATGCAACTTCCAGGACAGAGTTCTAGTAGTGTGAATTATTTTCCACCTCAATATCAGCAACAATATAATTATCCAGTTGGAAATCAAATGTTCGTAGGTGGATCAAATTATCTTCAAAATGAATGCCATAACCAGGGATATTTGCAGGGTAGCATGATAAACAGTGTTCCATGCAGCACTGCATACAAAGCAGTAGCTGTCTGTGGTGGTGTGCCAATAGCCAACCAAGTTCAGTCTATCAGGCAAGGGGTGGATATAATAGTTGCAACTCCAGGTAGATTATTAGACCTGTGTGAAAGAGGGGCCCTTAGCCTTGATAAAATAACTTACCTAGTGATGGATGAGGCGGATAGAATGCTGGGAATGGGAATGGAAGAACAGCTAAGAAAGATTGTTGGCTTAGCAACTGGAACTGTTAGGGCCAGACAGACATTATTGTGGTCTGCAACTATGCCTGAATCATTAGAAAGACTAGCAAGATCTGCTGTATTGAACCCAGTTATAATACATGTGGGTCCTGGAGGCCTCATTGCACCTGGCATCCAACAAAATGTTTCATTTCTTCATCATTATCAAAAACCTCAAAGATTGTTAGAAACGCTTCGCACTACACCATACCCACCTGTCATTGTTTTTGCATCATCAATAGAAAATGTAGACTTTGTTACAGGTTTGCTCAAAAAGGAACAATTCCATGCATCTGGTATTCACTCCGAGAAAACACAAGATTACAGATTCAAATTGGCAAAGGCATTTAGGAATGGTAAAGTTGATGTGCTGGTAGCCACAGATCTTGCATCTAGAGGCTTGGACTTTCCAGAGGTTACACATGTGATAAATTATGATTTACCAGATACTATTGAGGATTATGTGCATCGCTGTGGAAGAACGGGAAGAATGGGCCGTCCAGGTATTGCCACATCATTTCTCACACTGGACTGCAAAATTGCTGAGCCACTAAAGGAAATGCTTCAAATTATGGACCAACGAATTCCTAAAGAACTCGAGTTGCCCAAACAATTTGGCAAAAAGATTATTAGAACTGAGTTTGGTGACAGACCTGTTGATATTTAGAAATCTTTCATCACCACTGATGCATAGTCCAGATGCTGGACCCTCTCCTTTACCACTCCGCTTTTGTTTTTGGGTTTAAAAACAAAAGCAAAGTGGTAAAGGAGAGGGTCCAGCATCTGGACTACAATGATGTAGTGCATAACTCCTTCTGTTTTCCATCAGAAATTAGTCAGACTTTATATAATAAATAGTTCAAAACCAATCAAACAATGTGTTTTTATTTTTCTTGTAACATGTTTGTTTGTTAGTTTGTTTTATTGATAAATTGATAACAAAGACAATCAGCCTTTACCTAAACAAGCAGGGGACTGGAAACATGTTTCTTTAAAAATTTGATTTAATTTAAGGAAAACTTGGACCCATTATCTTGCTCGTTTAGAACTAATAGTCCTGTTAGAGTGCTTTTCTTTTTTCTGCAACTTCAATCCTGTTTTGGCTTTTGTATAAGGTATTATAAGCTTGAGGGACAGAAGCCAAAATGCAAGAAACTCTTGGCAGTGCACATGTCATATTGTGTAGTTCCTGAAAATTTCCATAACCCACTATTAATAGGAAATTTGAAAAAAGGTCCCCCGACCCCTCTTGAATTTCCGATTTTCTTCCATAGATAAACCTTGTAATTTTGTTTTTCCTATTACCCCCACCCCCTTGAAATTTCTAATTTCCTCCATGGTGGAGTATTGATATTTTATGAAACCACACATTCAAAGTCAGCCACCATAAGCAGAGGTACCATCCTATCATGACCCTGTAGTTTCCTGCAGCAGACCCTCAACTATTGAAGCCAATTGAGAGTTAAAGTACTGTTTGTCTTCAGCTAAATTTCGCCTGGACTAGTATTTACTGATGAGAACCATCCAGTCTAAATAACAAATTGGAAACCCATTTTTTGGTAAAACCAGAGCTGTTCTGGTCAAATAACCTTAAACTCTTTAAAACATTATGGAAAACTTCTGGTATCGTTGACATAAACTGAAATGCATTGGAAGAAACCATTGTTCCATTAAGCAGATGATGCAAAGGAAGGTGTAAATTCCCATCTTTTGCGGCTCTAGATCCTGTAATGCTGTTAACTAGCAAATTATGCCAAGTTTCAGCCCACAAACAGATCTCTGGGATAAGATTCCCTCCACCTTTTTCTTCCTTTTTATAGAATTCCAAAAATATCAAAAATGCAATAATTACTCTAGGATAAAATGTTGGTGGAATCCGATTTGCTATCTGTCTTAGGTCCAGCATGACAAGCTTCCTTTGTTTACCATCAAGAAGCTTGAACTGTAAAAGTACTGAATGAGGGATTATGGAGGGATGTGTTACTGAGTTTTGATCCAGGTACTCCAAAGGATTTGGAAATTGTGTTGAGCTGCTATTCTCTTTGATAATACTAGAAGGAAAAAAAGCATTTGTATAGTATTTTGTCTTTCAAACCATCAACTCAAAGAAAACCCAGATATTTTTGTGATTAATAAAATATCAAATATAAAAATGAACAAATTTCTTCAAAATATTGTTACTAAATTGAATTTCATACTAGCTTTAAATTTTTTTTGGGGTGGGGGGGTGGTGTGGGGGGCTGGGGGGCGGGTTAGCCCATGATGTGGTGCAGTGAAGGTAATTGGAGGTAAGCGCGAATATAGGGAAACTATACCCATCCCCCACAAATTCCCCTAACATCTACACAGGTTATAGGTTAGCTGTGGTCAATTTACAACGGCTATCTAGCTTTCATGAAGGTCAAAAATTTAACACCCAAATCATGGTCTAATCCTATGTTGAAGGTCTGGAAGGGTATTCAAAGGAGCAATAAAACAGATGAGATATAGTGCGTTATATGGATGCGGAATAACTAGAAAAAATCTAAAGTGATGGGATGTTGGCATTGGCTGTGACTCGAGTATTGCTGAATTCAATGTTTGCTATGTGGGATTTTGCTTTCTGATTTTCGGAAAAACGTGAAAACATTAATAAATAAAATAAAAATGCAAACGCCTTTGGTTGCATTAGATGCAAAATGTTGCGGGATACGGGTTTTCAGGGAAAAAATGGTGCATGATTTGGGATCCAATCCCACCTTCTAGACCCGGTGTGATTTTGTCAAAGTAACACCACACAATGGAAGTTACAGGTCTTTAAAACCGCATCACTCTCCCGTCCCCTCCAGAAACCTTCCTTATGGTGCTACACCATCACAGTACATACCTATCGATCCATACCCTGGTAGAGTACTTGGAACATTCAATAGAGGACTCAGTAACTGACTCAAAAAGCAGCTGAGAAAGGAAAGGACCAAAGCAAGACTTTTCTAAAAAACCAGTATCTACGATGATTCCTCGAGCAACAAGCTGTATTAAAAGAGATTGGGTTGGGAATGCGTGTTCCCTCTTGTAAAATTCTAGAGTGAATTTTACGAAATCCGAGTCACAATTTAATGAGCTTATGACCGGCTGAAGGTTTTCCACGATGATGTTTAGTTGCGAGGGATTCATTATTAGTTGCTGCATTAAATAGTAGAACTCATTTTCAATCGTGTTTCTTGAATCCGTGATCTCTGTATCTTTGACACTTTCCGCCGCCATCTTGAAAGTATGAGGTTGATACTTCATGTACTGGTGGTACATGCGTTTTTTGATTAAGCAAGGACGTGATTGGTCAAAATGAATCGACCAATCAGAAGCTTGTTAGTTTGAGACCAGCTGTCAGTCTAGCGATTCGAAAAATGGCGGATAGACGTGTTTTGACGCTCTCTCAACAGCCATCAAAAACCCAAGGTTTTAGGCTGATTTTATACGTCTTTTCTTCTATAATAAGTTAGTTTTTATTATTTAAGGGAAGGTTGTTGCATTGACTTAAAATTTCTTTTTGTTTCTTGAAAGAATCCATGCGGTCCAAGCTGGAAGAATGGCGCAAAGTAAGACAGCAACAAACGGCTAAACAGCTGAAACAACAAACAGTCCCTCTAAAGACGCCTAATAGAGTTAAACCTCAAGTATCTCAGCAAAAGGCTAAAAGTGTTCAACCAAAGAGCAAAGAAACTTCGTTGTCTAAGTCATCATTAGCTCATCGCAAGAGGAAATCGTTTCACGTGCTGCTATACGACACAGCTGGTGTTAAAAAGATCACAGACGAAAACACAGCGGAAGAGTCGTGTCAAACGTAATTAATAAATTGACTTATTCGTATAATCTTTTGGTTGTCACTCATAAAATACCGTATATTTTGTAATTACATATTTCAGAGTCAATATTGAACTAAATATCAATGAGATCAAAAGGAGAAATTCTAAGATTCAGGTAAGTTTTATACTGAATCATGATTAAGTCGAGACCGTCAAGCTTATGTTTGATTTGTGGGTAGAATCGATAGATGAATAATATCTTAGAAAACCATTTAGATTTTATATTCTGTGATCTTAATTTTCTTTACCTTTTTATAAGAAGCCACCCGAGACGTTTGAAATCGAAAGTGCACCAGATTCAAAGAGAGCAAGAAGAAGCACTTTTACCATCGAGACACCAATGAAAGAAGTTGGTGATAAAAATAAAGAAAATCCCAAACGTTGTGAAAAAAATGAGCAAAACCTAAGGTAACTATTGAAGGGATGCATTGTCTTGATCCGTTATTTGAAATACCTGGTCCCTCACTCTTCATGGAAGAATGAAAAAACAGACATCCTTTTGGTCAGGGGTAGGGAACCATATTTTAAGAATTTCACTGAGAACATGACCCTGGACCTTCACTGCTTTCATTTTTGATGCCATTGAATGCCAAGGCAGTCATGGTCTGTGGGGAGAAAAGAGGTTAACTTTCAGACCCAGAAATAAACGAGGGAATGCTAACATTATACTCAATATATTCATCAGTCGGTGGGATAGTGTATTTAATACAGAGAAAAAATTGAATGAGTTAAGAAAAAGGAGGGATGAACCTGACCTTCCCACACTATAATATAATCCCTCTCTGCACCACTATGCAGGTTGTATTTGTGAGATGAAACTTAAAAAAAAAGATGTAAATCTATGTCAGGGGGATTGGACACAGTGTGCAAAGAATCAAAAATCATTAAAGCCGTCAGTGTCCCCACTTTACCCAAAACATGTCAGGGATGGGAAAGCCAAGGAATAGGGATTTTAAAATGACTGATGCATTGTTTTTTATTTTCCTTGTTTTAGAAATAAACTAGAAATATGGAGAGAAAATAAAAGGTAATTATATTTGGTAATTGAAATATTCATGTCATCTACATTGGACAATCTAACATGTTTAGTACAATGGATGTTCCTGGTTTGTTACAGAAAAAAGCAAGCAACACCAACTATTCCAAAAAGTTTAAAATTACACATCAAACCTCAGAACTCTTGCAATAGGAAAGATGGTTCAAACAGGTAAATAAAAGTTTTCATTTTAATTGCAATTTAAAATTTCTTATGCATGCCTGGACAAATTAAAATTATTGACACCCACAAAAAAAATTGTAATTAATGCAATCTGTAACCAGCTGTTGCATGATAAGTACTAAGTGCCCTTTCCATCAATGAAAGCTGCTTGTATTATTTAAATTGTTATGAATCATAAAGTGTCTGTGATATGAATGTAGGATGATTCTTGTGTTAGCTTGGGATCCTTCTTGTTAATCCTTCAGTAGACCAGTGTGGCACAAAACGTAGACAAACTTGAGACAAAGATCACCATTTTTTCATAATTATGTTTGAATTAAATATGTTGTTGTCATTGCTAAAATAGTGGGGAAAAATTGCGTTAAAACCATGGATCCAGGCAAATGTAACCAAGTGTGTACTGCAAAGAAATTCCCCAAGAAAAATGGACCCCCTACACAGCCACAAAAAGTGTCACAAATCACGAAAAGTAAAGTCGGACCAAAAGATACAGTCAACTTGCCAAGAACACCATTGAAACTACTTCTACCACACATGGATAAGACACTGTCAATGAGGTATGTTTAATCATTAATTATGTTTTGAAAATGGTACTTCATGACATGCCGACAGAGCAGAAAAACGACAAGGCTGCTACTTTCGCAATTTTTTTCTTTATCTCTCATTCATGCTAAAAAACGTTTAGTGTTTCATTCGTGTTTCTTGTGCTTTAAACTTTTCACAAAATTCTGCTAACCTCAGGCAATTCTACTTCTAGGCATTAGCAAAAATGTTAGTTTTCGTGCTGATCAAAATATCATCTCTCCCAACGTTAAGGGTGTTATATCTCAAATACGCATTCCTTAAATTTCCCCAAATTTTGGCATTTTGTTAATCAGCCCCAAAAGAGCCTGTTTATGAAATATAAAGCTTATTAACGCATAAAGGTCAAAAGTAGAACCCATTTTTCTGCCCTGCCTGACACGCCTTTATCATATATAATACTAGTTTCTTATTCACATTTCAACTTGGAGAGTTGCTTCAGTTTGTTAATCATCATCATGTTATAAAAGATGTACATGATATTGATTTTTGCAGGGAGAGACTCGAGTTGTGGAGAAAAGAAAAAGGGTAAGAATAATTGGATGAAGACTTTCTATTACTTGCTTTAACCTTGTAATCATATCGCAACCCAAAACAGCTATGTAAATATCTATTGAGGTGGTAAGGAGCTTCGTCATATTAAGATATAGAGTACATGTAAGTAATCAGTTTGAAATTTAATTCTGTTGGATTGGATTCTGAATTTTTTGAAATATAGCAAAACAGAAGGAGTTACAAAGACACCAGCAACACTGAGAAGGAAGAGTACAATGCCATCAAGAAGGAAAGACCACAAACCAATCACCATGGAAACACAGGAACCACTGCAGCTTGAACCTTTTGACACTATGCACTGTGACATGGCCGAAAAGAAACCAACACCAGAGGAAATAAGACAAAAACTACAAAATTGTTTGGAAAAAATAAAAGAGGTAAAAAAAACTTGAGTTAATGTTAATGAATAGCAATGCTTGATTCCAAGGAAAGATGTTAGTTTCCATGGTAACATAGTAATCCTCCCCTGCACCCTTAAAAGTACTGGTAGTCATCTTGACACTGTTTTGATTTCTTCTTTAGGATAAGAATAATGATGATATGATTGCAAATCATCTGGATGAGATACAGGACGCTCACCCAGGTTCACTGCAGTGTGCTGAGTTCTGGATTTGCAGGGCAAAAATTGCAGAGCATGAAGAAGATGATGGCAGGGTCGTGTGTTTGTTTGAACAAGCCCTAGTTTTCAATGCCGAGGTAGGTGGACCAAACCAGTTTCATAAATACTAAAGACATTGTTCCAGTGACATGCATGGTAGATTGATAGGACTTTTCAATGCCATACAGAATACAGTTCAAAGAATATAAAAATAGTTTGATCTTTAGTTGCAAAACTAGATTTTACCTGGACTATTACTGGTGGCAGAGGCTGGCTTGCAAATCAACTAGCTTAATCTTATTGCACTGACAGAGATCAGTTTTTGTCCTTTTTAGCCTGAGCACCTAATCAAGGAGGCTGTGGCAGAATACTCAAAAACAAGAAAAGGCCAGAAGGAAGGTAAGACATCCACAAAAACTGTTGTAGTTTAGTGTTTTGTTTTAGGTTGGTGTTATTTATTAATCCACCATTTTCCACTTATTCTTTCATCAGTGTCGTCTATAGAGGTACCAGAAGCTGTCCCAGGACTTTCAGTAACACCCCCTAGAGTAGATGATATCTTGAACAAACAAGCTGGTCAGCCCTCACCCTTTGACTCCTCCATCATCAAATACAGTGTCACAAAAGCAACACCTTTCAAAAGCAGGTTTGTATGACTAGATATGTAAAGCATTCAGTAAATGTTGCATGTACCAAAGTATCAAGCTTCCTTGGTGTCAATAATTATCCCTTGAGAGAATTGTAAAACCTTATATTCTTGGAGACCTTTGTCATCCATTACTTGAGGTATTCCTGGAGATGAAACTGGAGACATGGGTGATCAGTGAATCTTATAGCCTGCATGCAATCAGATTTTTAGACTTTAACTCTGGTTAAGATAGTCTGCAAATCAGAGCAAGATTTCTTGTTCTGGAGGATCCCTTCTTGTTTGCAGGATTATAGTATATAATAGACACCGATGATTGGCTGCTATATTGTTTCATTCTTGCCCTTGACAAAACTTTCAATTAATAGTACAAAGAGTAGCCTTTGAACAATCTGAATCTTTGCAGGCTGAAATCATGTGAAAGGCCAGTTGTGACACCAGTCCGCAGGTCAACAAGACTTGAAAGACGCAGTATGCACTATCCAACAACGTTACAGGAACATGGCCTCGCTGTAAGACACTTGGATGATCTACCAGAAGACATCAAAAAGAATGTCTTGTTTAAACCCAATTTGACTGTGCAGAATGATTTAAATGAAGCATGGAAAGCTCTGTGGAATGAATGAGATAAAACTTTTATACTGTTGCGAAAAAAGGTTGCGCAAATCCAATGTAAACAGATTGATGGTGTAGAAAGAATTTTGTTTAACATGAATCACGTTTTTAATGTGTACATATAAGAAGAAAAGGTATTTATCCTGGTAGGTTCTGGTACATAAGTCTACAATATTTTATAGGTCATATCTTTGTTACATTGTTTTAAATTTGTTTTTAAGCGACAGCAAGAAAATGTTATTTGATTTTGCAAGTGAAAAGAAATTATAAAGTATAATATTGTCAATAAGTGCTTGTTGTTTTACTAGAGTACAGCCACTAGTCAGTAGAGTTCACCAATACTAAATCACTGAGCCTGAGGCAGATACATAATTGTTGAAGCATCATTAAATAGATGATTATTTATTTCTATCCGAAGAAAACCTATCCAGTGGATAAATTTATTGGATATCAGCGTCGATTTATCCACTGCATAAGGATTTATCGTCTTATTGGGCTATATTTCGTCTTATTGTGCTATATTTCGTCTTATTGGGCTATATCATCTTATTGGGCTATTAGATCGTCTATTGGGCTATATATCGTCTTATTGGGCTATATATCGTCTTATTGGGCTATATATCGTCTTATTGGGCTATATATCGTCTTATTGTGCTATATATCGTCTTATTGGGCTATATATCGTCTTATTGGGCTATATATCGTCTTATTGGGCTATATATCATCTTATTGGGCTATTCGATCGTCTTATTGGGCTATTCGATCGTCTTATTGGCCTACATATCAACTTATTGGGCTATTCGATCGTCTTATTGGGCTATTCGATCGTCTTATTGGGCTATATATCGTCTTATTGGGCTATTCGATCGTCTTATTGGGCTATTCAATCGTTTTATTGGGCTATTCGTCATCTTATTGGGCTATTCATCATCTTATTGGGCTATTCATCATCTTATTGGGCTATTCATCATCTTATTGGGCTATTCGTCATCTTATTGGGCTATTCATCATCTTATTGGGCTATTCATCATCTTATTGGGCTATTCTTCATCTTATTGGGCTATTCATCATCTTATTGGGCTATTCATCTTATTGGGCTATTCGATCGTCTTATTGGGCTATATATCATCTTATTAGGCTATTCGATCGTCTTATTGGGCTATTCGATCGTCTTATTGGGCTATTCGATCGTCTTATTGGGCCATTCGATCGTCTTATTGGGCTATTCAATCGTCTTATTGGGCTATATATCATCTTATTGGGCTATTCGATCGTCTTATTGGGCTATATATCATCTTATTGGGCTATTCGATCGTCTTATTGGGCTATATATCATCTTATTGGGCTATTCGATCGTCTTATTGGGCTATATATCATATAGTGTTGAACCTAGGTTCCACTTTCATGTGTAAATACTGCAGATCGGGCGCATAGCCCAACGAAGTGAAATAAAAATAAAAAGATACAATGAAGCCCAATGTAGGACAGTAGAGTGCTTACTATATATCTAAGAGAAAGTTAACTAACAAAATTGTACAAATCAGTGGAACGTTTTGAAAGTATACGGTCTACTTAACTTACTAATTCGTGCAGTTTCTTACGAAGTGTTTCACGCTAATAAGAAAAACTGTTTAACCACATAAAAAGGGCCCCTGGATCGTGAGATAAATGAATAAATATCATCAATTATATACAGTTTCCACAATATATAATTTTTTTATTCTAAGAATCCTTGTCTTACTTTTACAACAACTTTTGTTCTTACCGCTTTAGGTTGCATTGGCTCTGGCTTAAAGGGTTCAAGCCAAAATAATATTTGCATTTCTAACAAAAATCTTGAGGTTTCACCCTGAATGGCACTCATTTCTGCCAGTATAAAGTTCTGGTCCCTCACCTGGAGTGGCACTTCAAAGCTGTTAGGGAAGCACAGGTGAGAGGCATAGTGGTGAGAGTGCTAACCTCTCAATGCTTTCTATTCAATGTTTTCAACCATAAAATTGTAAATTAGTCCCGTCCCCCCCCCCACACACAGAGGAATTTGTAATTTCTGAGGGGCAGGGGGGTCAGAAAAAGAACAAAATTACAAAGTTTGTATGGAAAAAAATTGGAATTTCGACGGTAGGGGAAGGGGGTCTTTCCTCCATTGGGTGGGGGGAGGGGGGGATGGATAACTTTTGGAACTACGAAATATATGAACTCCCCTTTCCAAAGTCCTGGGAACAGGCCTGTAATCTATTCTCAATTAGTTGTAAGGTATTTCATCTTCTTATGTGACAAAGCAAACCACTGTCAACAATTTTAGCATTTTACATATTCCTGACAATCAAATTTCATGAAGAATGATGCTTCCTAAATAAAATCCACATCATAATTCTTCAATTGCTTCACATTTTCTCTTGATTTCATTACATAGTTCTTCTCTCTTGACAGACACCTAAAAGTAAGAAATGTTGACCAGTAACGTTAAGTCAGAAAAAAGGTATCACTAAGCTAAAACTAATTTGGCCTGTGATCATGACCGGTGACTGATCGGCCATGCTTCAGATTTAATTCATACCTGTGGCAAAACTAAATTTTAGGATAAATCAATCTTGACCTTCGGATATAACAGGGGGCACAGAAATTCCCTACCCCCTCCCCCCCCCCCCCCACCCTACCACTGGATCTGCCCTTGTTTAGTATTTGTATACCTCTTCTCTTGTTCGTGTGTCATGGAGTGTAACCACACCTTCCTGCAGCTCCTTTACTCCCCCCCTCCCGACTCTCCCACTAGATCTGCCCTTGTTTAGTATTTGTATACCTCTTCTCTTGTTTGTGTAACACAGAGTGTAATTACACCTTCCTCCAGCTCATTTTCCCTCCCCCCTACTGCCCTCCCACTGGATCTGCCCTTATTTAGTATTTGTATACCTCTTCTCTTGTTTGTGTGTCACGGAGTGTAACCACACCTTCTTCCAGTTCCTTTTCTCCTATCACCACAGAGAATGGGATACCATTATCTTCACAGTACTGGAACTGAGTTAACATCTTTGGATTTTTCTTGTAGATTACTTCTGCCTAAAATGTTTAAATAATGCAAAGGATTAATCTGAAAGAGTCTTAATTACTTGTAAATGGCATGATTTTATCAATCAGTTAGCTATTAGAATTAATCAATCTTGAAGAAAATTGGTATCATATCAATCAAATTTATTATAACTGCGAAAACTCACAGTACCTTTAAAAAAAATCTTCAAATTTTATTGATAGCTTGAAATGACCTTTGGGCTGATCAAAGTCAGGGCATGGCTAACTAAGTGCATATATGCCATGCTTAAACCAAGTCCTGCCTGGTCTGAACAATGGATTGGATAAAAAATGATATTGCATGATGTGATTGGTTTGGTCAGCAATTCCGTAGTGTGGCATACTACGGATTTCATTGAAGTGTGGCACGCAATAAAAAATTTGAGACGCTGTGACTCCGCCCACTTGGAGGTGTGATTTTGTCTGCATTCCTTTCTCGGCTATTCCCGTGCAATGTTCAATTCGAAATTATAGTGGCGAGTAGAGGGTTCGAGTTCAAAGTGGAGTATGGAGGCGGGGGAAGTTTTCAAGCAAATTTTCCAGGAAAGAATCATGTTATGATATCCCCACCACTTTCAACAATCTCATCTATGACAAGAGATCTCAAATCACTACTTATGCTCTTCCCCTACTGTAAACATGACCAAGTTCGCTGATGTCCAATGGTGCATTTCACGAGAAAGGAATGCAGACAAAATCACACCTCCAAGTGGGCGGAGTCACAGCGTCTCGTAGGCAAATTTGCAGACGAATTTTTTAATGCGTGCCACACTTCAATGAAATCCGTAGTGTTTATCAGCCTGACAAATGAAGTCTTATCTAACTGTTATTAATGTGACAGATCAATGCGATCCCACATACCTTTATTCCACCTTGCCACAGTTCATTAACCAACTTTAGTCTGTGCTCCAGCATATTCTTTTGTCCAGAAGCTACCAGGACTTGGACTTTGGTTGTTCGAATCTTATTTCTTGATGCCTGTTAATTTTAATAAAATCATTTACCAAATATATAGTGATCCAGCCCTTTTGAAATATTACCTTAGTGAATAAACCTTAATAATAATAATAATAATAATAATAATAATAATAATAATAATAATAATAATATTTATTTTTAGTAAAAATATGCAGGTGATTATAGAAAATCTCGCGCGCTGATTGGTCAAGAAACTCACACTATCACACGATAATCATCTTGAGCGAAAATCCAAAATGGTGGCCAGTCGCTTTGTTGCTGTTACCTGAAAAAATGCCTTTTATCTTCTTTTTTTTTCTTTTTTTGAAAGAATCACCTGTGTATTTATACTAAAACAATTATTTGCCTCAGGCTCAGTGATTATTGGGGAATATTTACCTCTCTGCTTTAAGACTCACGTCTCGGTAAATATTCCCCGATAATCACTTTGCCTTCAGCGAATAATTGTTAAATAAAGTGCAAATACAAATCTGTTCTAAACCTTCTATCCCATTGTACTACTGTAACTATTACTCACATTGATTCATATATTTCAAATATTGCTGCATTCAAAGCAATATTTGCAAAATAAATTAGGATGAATTCGATACTAGTAAATAAAGTAATGAAATAATGTTCCAGTTTTAAGTTTTCTGTTCCTCAGGCTTAGCCTTGACTTTGTACAGAATACTCAAGTGTTCCAGTGAAGTTCCTTGGAATTTTAAAGTCTTCGTAATGTTGAAGTTGTGCATTCTTTACTTTACTGTTGGTATTTGTGAATATTTAGACACTGATATGAGGCTAATCCAGAGTAAATGAGTCTGTAATCAAGGAACACAGCTGTAAGCTTATTCGTGGTGTGACAATATTTTCCCAATTCAGCTTGACGAACCTCCAGGGGATTCATTTTCTTCGTTTTTAATCTTCAAAAAATTCATGAATATCCCAAAGGATAGGAAAGGAATAACGATGATATCCCGAAGAGTTTCAAAACACTAGCTCTTCATTCCCCCAGAGGTTTGTCATGTTCAATTGGGAAAACATTGTCACCCCACGAATAAGGTCTATTTGGAACTCAAAAATGGTCTATTGTCAGTAGAATAGCTCTTACCTCAGCCTTTGCCTCTAAAATGGAAAATATCCTCTCAATACCAATACTGACACCAACACAAGGAACCTGTGAAAACAAACCCAAATTATGCTGAAGCATTATCACTGTTTTTATTGCTATGCATTGATTGAGACAAAAATAAAATGCTAAACTAACAATAGACTCTTTGCAGCACATCAGAATGCAGCTCAATTTGGAGGACATAACAATAGGTTTCTAATTTTCAGAAGATTGAAATTATTTTGATTTGTCCTCCAATTTGAGCTGCTTTGACGTCACATCCAAGGGGTGTATTGATTATAAATGATGTTCAGAAGCAAATTTTGACACCAATGTACCTTTTTTGCTTTTGGATCAAACATGCCTACAAGGTTGTCATAGCGACCACCACCTGCTACAGAACCCACACCCACTGGCTCTCCTGTGAATCAAGTATAAGAATAACAGTGTTACATGTAGTTAAAACTCCTCACCAATAGGTGAGATTTGGGAACAAAGAAGGACTGACCTCACTAGATCAAGTGCCTACAATAATTCAAGAGCTAGTTTGTGTTTTATCCATGATGATCACCAAAGAAAGGGAATAACTCAAGCAGCAAGCACATTGCAAGCTCCTCAGACCCCTCAGTCCCCCCCCCCCCCCCCCTCCCAAACAGCCCCAAAAAACTTTGCCTAAATTACATTTAGCTTCATATAACGATAAGGAATCTAATACTATTCCATTATATACTAAATTGCAAAATAATTTTTGGGTTCGAAACACTGAACATACAAGCTGAGACTAAAATGCTACATGGGAAGTATGTTTATTACAATACAATACAATACAATACAATTTTATTTGGCACCTTATACTAATAGTACATGAGTGTTTGATTCCAAATATATTATAGGTATATATATATACTATGTATTAGGTAATTTTCTTAATTCATTTTCACGTATCAGCATACATTGATGAATGTATGCTGATATGGCTCTTTGTAGAGACGCTGATTTTGAATTGATTAAGAACATAAAACGACTGTCAGCGCTCATATTGTTGAAATTAATGCTGGTGTTTTTTTCTATGAACTCTCTTAAGTCGTTTCTATGAGAGTCATATAGTGGACACCAAACTAGAAAGTGTTTTTCGTTTTCTACTCCCGACTTACACACTGGGCAAATCCTTTCATCGTAAATGAGATAAGGCCTCTTATACCTCCCCGTTTCTACTTCAAGCTTATGGTTACTAATTCTTAATTTTGTAAGCGCCACTCTGTGCTTAATATTGGTGACTTGACTTAAATATTCTTCAAAGTTATAATCCGTTTTGAACTGACGAAAGACTCTGAGTTTATTTTTATGTCTGTCGTCTTTCCTTTCATCATTGTGGAGATTACTCCATAAAATTTGCCTCTCAATGTCATATATTCTTTGGGTTATTATTTTTCCATATTCATACCATCTTGGGGAAAGTTCATTTTGTTTCATCCAAATTATCCCCAATCCGAGTTGTTCTAAAGTAGTTTTAATTTTTATGTTCCAAAAGGCTTTTTTAGTTTCATTTTTAATATCTTGGTAGACTTCGGCTGAAAGTTTTTTTGGGTGTAGTTCCGACTTTATAATTTTATGCCAGAATTTAAAGCTTCTACTGCATGCTTTGCATTTTAGCGGAAACCTTCCTAACTCAGCTCTGCATGCAAGGTTACTAGCATTCTTTGTCACCTTGAGGAGCATTTTGCAAAATTTCAAATGAACAAGTTCCATGGGCTCTTGGTCTTTGGTGCTTAATGTTTCGATACCCCATATCTCACTTGCGTATAGAAGTATTGGTGTAACAAGCGAGTCAAACAGTTTTATAGTTAATTTGATATTGGATGTGAAAAATTCACCCATTTGTTTTTTCATCTGAAATAGTGCCTTTAATGCAGCTTTTTTTAATTCTTGTTTTGCAAACGTAAAGTTTCCAAAGGTTGTAAAATTTAATCCTAAATATTTATATGATTTAACGTTTTCTAGTTTAGATTTGTTCAAATAGAATTGGAAGTTATTCATTGTCTTCCCTGTATTATTGAAAACCATCACTTTTGTCTTTGTTATATTAACTGTTAAGCCTGATTGTTCACAAAATGCCTCTAGCTTGTCGAGATATTTCTGAAGCCCTTTAGCAGATTTAGAGAACAGAACCAGGTCATCTGCATATAAAAGAGTACTAATCGGTTTGCCATTCAACATTACATCATTGTTGTTACACGAATTTAATGAGTCAGGCAGATCGTGAAGATATAAATTAAATAACGTAGGGCTCAGCATACAGCCTTGTTTAACACCCATATAACAGGAAAATGTCGGAGAAATGTGTCCATTTACTTTGATTGCTGATTGATCAGTGGAGTACATCGATTGTATCACTCTTAGAAAATTTCCATTTATACCAACATTTTCAAGTTTTGCCATTAATTTTTTCCTTGGGATGCAGTCAAACGCTTTTTGAAAATCTACAAAGCAGGAAAAAAGGAAATTATTTTTCTTCCGTGGCTTACTTTTAACATATTTATCGATTACGGATTTCAGAATAAAAATACTATCTGTTGTTCCGTGCTTTTTTCTAAACCCACCCTGTTCCTGTTTAATTATATTATTCGTAGTTAGGTAATCATAGAGCCGTTTGTTAAGTATTGCCGTAAAAACTTTGCCAATTGCAGAAAGGAGTGTTATTCCACGGTAATTTTCAGCTTTCGTTGGATCGTCCTTTTTATGCAATGGAACAATATATCCTAGATTCCATGAAGAGGGAAACTTTCCGTTGTCTAGGATTTTATTGAAAATTACCGTTAGGTGTCCTTTTAGTGCTTTTAGTGCTTCCTTTTAGTGCTTCCTTTCCCGTTATCAATAGCTCATTTGGAATATTATCAGGGCCGGGAGCTTTATGTTTCTTTAGGTTACTTAGAACTTCATATACTTCTTGATCTGTAATGGAAAAATCTAATTCCCCTTGACTTTGCGACTGTTCTAAGGTCTCCGAAGTATTTACTGCAGATGTCTGGGAGCTATTAAGCATCTTGAAGTGATTAAATAAGTATACAATTAAATACATTAAATACAAAATATTAAATACATGTATCTAGTGATACAAGTAAAGGAATGTTTATAAATCGTTGTACTGACAGAAAGCATGGAGGCTTTCAACATATTCCATATCGACTGTGTATTTCGAATAAATACCTCAGAGGTTAATTACACGTCATTTCCCAGAATATCTTTTGGTCTCAGCTTCTATGTTTTATGTTTTGAAGCTGACAATGATTTGGCAATTGATCATGAGTGCATCATATAATCAAATGCAGCTGTTTGAACATGGTTGATAGCATAAAGATCATTACCCTTGTCAGCCTTGCCCAGATCAGGTTGATCTCCTGTCAGAATTGCTTCATAGATTACACCTGTGTAATAGTCTAAACCACGTGCTAGACTAAGATCAAACACAACCTGCAAACAGTGGATAAGAAGATAAGTTGACGGCAGTCTGGAAGAGAAATTAAGACCTTTTTTATTTAAGGTGCAAAGTTTTCCTATTTTAGGCTACTTATCATTCCTTGAAAATAAGAATCTTTGTATGAGTTACACTCAAATAAATATATCTTATCAAGCTTTACAGGTAAACAAAGAAATAATACTCAAGGGAATGCCACATGTGATCTAAGATAGGAAAACAATAAGATCCATCAATAGGAATTCATTTTATCTTTCAAATGACTTTTCTCCTGTCCTTTTGATTGACAGAGACAACTGTAAATAACTACCTATAAATAATATTCTGCTCATGCACATTACAATGCAAAGTCCTTTTGCTGCAAATAATAGTCTGCTCTTGTGCAGTAACTTTGCATTTGCCAACATGGCTCCCTTCCCTGTGACTTGGTACATTTGATAGATAGCAAAAACAACCAAAGCTCAAGAAGAAAACGAAAGAAAAAAATTTTTTATTACTGTTTATATTAAAAACATCTTAGTCTACCTTATCAGAAATGTCAAACAGTTCCATGTATGCCAGTAGTAACTTCATATCATCAAGAGCTTCTTTAACATTCTTATTCTTCATCAAATCTTGATTCTCTGTCAGTTTTGTCACCAAGCCCATTCCACCACTAAGCTTGACATATTCACCAATACAATCAGCTGCAGCAGGATTTAACTCTTTTTCTTCAACCATCTCTTTTCTAACCTCCTCCCAAGGAGTCTGGTAGACAAATAAAAAATATTAGGCCTTATAAATATTCAAATTCCAATTATTAACTTTTTTTTAACCAAAAAAATAATAACAAAAAATCTGAACATGTTTGTGGAAGAGTCTTACCTTGTCTAGCTTGTCAACAGCAGAACATATTGCTCTAAATTTATCTTTAGGAACACCGCACACTGCAAACATGCCATCCAAGAACTTTCTGTGATTGACCTAAGAGGTCATATTCAAGAAATCAGTAATAATAATAATAATATTTCTTTCTTTCGACAGTAAACCTATGTCACATTAGTGATTTACAATAGGGAACTGCATTAAGAAATACACAAGTGAAATCAAAAAACAATATGTAAAAGACAATAAAGAAAATATATATTAATAAATTAATTAATAATGGATAAATAATAATGGATAATAATACATGGACTTCAAAAAATACTATTTTCCTGGAGGTACATGCAGCAAACTCACTAGAAAAAAGGGAAGGTACTGGAGAAGACAAATTGGGCGCATAACCACCACCTCCTTGGAGTTTTAGAAGTAAGAAGTTTGATGTAAAATTCTAAAGAGGTTGCTACTGACAGGCGTTCAACATAATAGTGACCCCTCTTGGAATCATACCTGGATCAGCTGTTGACCTGTTCTAACTTTCAATTATTCTCGCTCATACTTCTGTTCTGTTGTTATACAGTCATGTCATACTCTTGTCTAACACTAATTTGTTGGCCTTTTGTGATATACTGTACCTTGATTTTGAAATCTCCTAGTCCTAATCCTGTTAGGATTTCATGGACAATTTTCACACATTCTGCATCAGGAATCATAGGATCATACTGCCCTGCTATATCTATATCCTATGGAGAAAATAAAGTTTTAAAGTCATAAACGAAAATAAATTAATGGAATTTGAATGTCACACACTGATTCAAATTTCATATATTGTTCTTATATGAAAAATGCATGGTATAATGTAGATTGACAGAACATACATGCCTACTCAAAGACTGTGACTTGCCACATCTGAGCAGTTCACAAGAATCACAATTTATACTAATAACTTTGAGTTCTATACTATGCTTTTCACTTGACTTTGGTGCGACAGAAGTTTCTCCACAAACTTTTGTCAGTGAAATGGGCATGTTTTCAGGGGCAACTTCAAAAGTATTTGAACAACATTGGCATACCTTTATGCTAGGGCTTGTGTAATTAAACAGACATATTTCAATGTGAAACTACATCTGTACATGTAGCTAGTTTTACTAAATAAGGTGTGTAAAAGCTTGTTTGGCATCAAAAAGCCTGTGCACAGAAGCATGCCAATACATTAAATGTAGCCATACTTCACCAACAATACAGTATGGGTATTATAATTATCAGTGATGTTGCACCTAACAACACACATTTCAACACAAGACTTTGTGACAAAATGTTCGTGCCACCCAACTGACAAGAGTAGTAAATAGCTAGAACGTCCATCTTGAGATAAGTGTTTTTACTTTGACCTGTCTAACATTTTGAAATCATCCAGCCATTTATTTTAATTTTGATAGATGGAAGAAAAACTTAAAAATATGCTTCTGAAATTATAGTTTCTAACAACCATACTTACGCATTGGTAAAACTCTCTATATCTCCCCCGTGTCATGGCTGGATTATCTCTCCTATATACCTTTGCTATGTGATACCTTTTTATTTTGTCTATTTTATTCATTGCAACATATCTTGCAAATGGTACCTAATACATCCAAGTCAAGGATAATATGGATGAGATAGTACAGTGTACAATCTGCACAAGAATACAAGAATAAAATTTCACTCTTTATTGCACATTGCTAACCATGCAAGCCCTGTTAGCGGTTTTAGCAATAAAGGATAACCGTTTTAGCTATACGGGATAACCCTGACGCAAAAACATTTTAGGGATAGGGGATAAATAGATGTACCTTGGTATCTAGTACCTACAGGAATAAGTAAGTATTATAGGATAGGAATAGGAGATATATGTTTGTCCCCTACCCCTTCACCCCTTCCCCTCCCCTCCCTCTCCCCTCCCCAAGCAATGATTGTGGATACAGTCAAGTCATATCGCAATGCCAAAAGTTCTCCTCCTTGATCAGCTAAGTCATAAATAAGTTTAGAGTCTTCACCATATTTGCCAGTCAATGTTTCCTATTAATACATCAACACGTGTTAATGTCAGAGATATGTAATAATGGGGGAATAGGTTAGCAAAATTTTATTTAATGATGTAATGCAAGGGTGGGCCATTGAAGGTTGGGTTTGGGTCATCAGAAAACAGTCTGCTAACCAGACGTATTCAGATTTGACGAGGAGTTTGATTCCAATAGTCTGGATGATGATCTAATCAGGTCTTAGGCGCCTATATATGCCTATACACTGAAATTTGTCATGTGTGACATTTAATAAAGTATTAACATGGAATTACAAAAGCATTAAGTCTATTTTATATTCCAATTTATAAAATAATTGATATGATTGGTCGAAAACCATGTTTGATGAGAGTATCAAAACACGCTACCATCATTTTTAGTCTATCGCGCGCGCTCATTGGTCAGTTTGAATAAGACTGCACGTAGGGAGAATTTACTTAGACTTTGCTTTTTTTCAATCTTTTGGCACGTTTGTTATTTTATAAAACAAATCAAAAACAGTTTTCTGTGTTTGATACTCTGATCAAAACACTTGGGATGTTGGGAGAACACTCGAGAAGCTGGAAACCACTCCGCTCCTCTCATGTTCTCTCAACATCCCCTGTGTTTTGATCAGAGTACATATTAAACACGGAAAACTGTTTTTGATCTGTTAAATCAATGTAAGAGCCCTGAAACCAGTCCAGCAAAATGCTCTCTGACCTGGCGAAGGGGTCTCTCCCATAGCAATCCGAGAACAGCCACAGTTATTCTTGGGTCATGACAATATCAGGTAGCTATACTATAGTATGGGAATGCATGATGCTTCTGTTGTACACGATGTACACGCCCATGCATAAGTAGTCTTAATTTAAGACTAACCCAAAAGCTACCTAAGGCTAGAGTATCATAACCCTTTAAAAGACCAGGTGAATAGGGTATATCATTTTTGAAATTATGACTGTGTACCACCTTCCCTGTATTTTTGTGACCAGTCCTTAATTATGTACATATATATAAATGTAATTTTATGACAATTCTTAATTTTACATATTTCAATTCATGCCAGGTACTACAGGCCCTTGACTAGGGGTGGTTCAAAGAGGGGGAAAACCCTTTCCTCTCTCTCTCCCTCTTTTCAATATCACTTTAGCATTAAAATGGCAAATATGAACCCCCTTTCAGAGTTTTGGTGACAGGAGTGTACTATATTAGTCACTCTCAGTTAACTACTGTAAGTTTTTATCCTAACCACTCCTTTCCTTCCCACTCTCCATGAAAATCTCTGCCTGGCAAACTTTGCAATAATGGTAAAGCATTTTATTCAAAGCTCAAATGAAACTAAAGATAATTTATATTAACTGATTTGGGTTGAGGAAAAGAAAAAGGTCTGGTTAACTTTACCTTCAATTCAAAAACAGGAGTATCAATTTGTTCTGCTCCATGCCTTTCAAATGCACCAACAATAGTCCTGAAAGCTTTTTCTCTTACTGCCATCTGTTTGGGCACATAATCTCTGGTACCCTGATTAATTGAAGAAATGTGTTTAAGACTGACTGGTTGACTGACTGATTGAGAATTTGACTGACTGACTGAGAATTGAGGAATAGATAGATGGATGGATGGATTGGTGGATGGATGGATGGATACAAGGATAAACAGATGGACAGATACTGTAGAGAGACTTGAAGATAAAAAGGATGGAGGGATAGTTGAATAAAATGGACAGATGGATGACTAAAAATGAAATGACAATAACCGCCTGAATAAATCAATAAATTACATAGCTTTGACTAAAGCATCACCAAGATGTAAAGGAAACTAACATACATAGTTACCTTGGGAGTTTTGAGGACAAACTTCTGTGGCTTTGCATTATCTCCAAGCTCCTTTTTTAGTTCCAAAAGCTTGCTTACTTCTTCCTTTATCTGAAATAGCAAACAATTAATTTAGATTAAAAATTCAATGTTAAAAATACCCATATCTCTATTTCTGACCCTAATTTTGGAGAAGATTTTCAACCAAGAAACAAAATACCTTTTAATATGAACGTTCAAGGTTGACTTTTAGGAGATAAGCTAAGGTAGTTTTGGTTCTATTTACAGTGCCACTAACCTTACTATCTAGACAATAGGTACGGGCAAGGACAGTGGCTTGTGGCAGTACTTTAGATATATGTACATTTGAGGGAATCTGAAGTCTGTTTATTAGTCTAAAAATCATCATAATGTCTGAAAAAAATAAAGTGATTCCCTAGCATTACTGGAGTATTGAAGTTCAATATGACTCCACCCTACACTAGAGGGGGTTGACATTATACCCCATCCCCTCCCCCAAATGAATTAGACATTATTCTATTAAAAAGTCTATCTTTATTATTTTAAGTGAAGAGTAGCGATTGCAGAATACCCCATCACAGAAAGGCATTTATAGCTACAAAGTGGCTACGTGGCTACGCAGTCAAAAATAATGCGTCAGGCTACCTGTGTCTTAATAGAACAAGGTATAACTACCAAGTGGCTATGTGGCTACACGGCTACGCAGTCAAAATTAATGCATCAGGCTCCAAGTGCCTACGCGGCTACGCAGTCAAAACTAATGCGTCAGGCTACCTGTGTCTTAATAGAACAAGGTACAACTACAAAGTGGCTATGTGGCTACACGGCTACGCAGTCAAAATTAATGCATCAGGCTCCAAGTGCCTACGCGGCTATGCAGTCAAAACTAATGCGTCAGGCTACCTGTGTCTTAATAGAACAAGGTATAACTACAAAGTGGCTATGCGGCTACACGACTACGCAGTCAAAATTATGATATTCAGAACAATATTTTGGTATCCCTGTGTATCTTACATGTAGCTGTAGCCAGTGGCTACAGGCAGAGACGTATGATAAGTGGTGGGGTGTTCTGCAATTTAGCCGAGTCTTCTTTTTATTTATAGCAGTCTCTAAGATGATGTACTTGAATTAGTTTTGTGGTACTGTTTCGTCACCCCATCCTCCTACGTACCCCCGGGCGTACCCGAACGATTTATAGGACATCTCAAAAATACTCTATAAAACATATTTATATATTTTATATGAGCCTTCCGTTCATTGATAAGATTCTGTAAAATAAGTCTTTCAATTAATTTTTAAGGTTGAATAACGTTTGACTTTGTTTCACAGAACACGTGGAACCAAATTTTATCGGAATAAGAAAAAATCCTATTCTGATGCAATCAAGGGCCGGTATTAGTGCATATTTTTCTAAAATACCATTAAAAAAACCTATCATTTTGAAAGTTCAGTTACCTGGCTTTTTACTTCATCTGTCTGTTCAGTTAGTTTCAGATTTCGTATGATTTCTCCTTGTACGCGAATGGCTTCTTGTAGTTCATCTCTTCCTCGCTTACCGCTCGACCTCGACTCCGCCATCTTGGATTGTGAATAGCAGTGTGAGCCCGCAGTAATCTTGACCAGTTGTGTTATTTTCCGAAGACTTTCCGAGAGTAATCGAAGTATTTTCGTCCACCTGTCGTTAAATAGCGAATTCATTACGAATTTTTTACGCGCCCTTGAAAAAATAATGGCGGATGAACTGGCAGGTTATTTTTCTATCTCTACACATTTATCATTTTTATTTATTTATTTATTTATTTTACATATATAAAATATGAATTCAAGGTTAATAGATGAACCAATGCCTCCATGGAACACTAATCATATGCAAGATTTCTAGCCGATAAGGGATTGTTATTGTTATGCAAATAATGTTTACTAGCTGTTGTTAAGCAGCGAAGTCCAGTCATCAATAATAATAAGAGACAGTTTTACTAATGATTTTTCAATGGATTTAGGAATACTGTGGTGAGGTTTTGTTTTTGGACGATGGCGACTGAAAGGACCTGAATCTAAAGGAAAGATAGAAATAAAACATCGGAAGTTTGGAGGAGAAGTAATTTGATAATCACAAGTCTTCACATCGAAAGGCTTCAGAAAATTATTGTCCAAGGTATTGCGAGTATCTTTAATACCTCAGAAAGGTTGGGAATAATTTGGTTTGGTTCAGACTTGGTAACAATTTTCTTCTACTTGATTGGACTTTGAGGAAAAGAACGATCGAGGAATCGAATTATATCGTAATGTTATTCTCTGAAGTACTTGTTGACATACAGCAAGACCGAGTACAAACAGCAAGACCGTGAGACAAGGTCGGAACTACCAGCTGATTTTCTGTCTATGAGAGATATCATCACGTTTATTGAATTTAATCCGTAAAAGTAATCATTGCATACACCATTGTGACAAAAATTGTACAATATTTGATCTCTGAGTTAATCGAATAATCTTTGAAGAACGAGAATTAAAGAATGGAATTGAAGGATAGGACATCTTATGACCTAATGAAAGACAGACATCAAGACGTCGAAGTACAACCTTACGAAAATTATACCTACCATGTTAATGGGCAGCACTTCACTGCCTTGCAGCATGATGACAAAGAAAGCATTTTGAATCATGGGAATGTAGAAAACACAAAAAGGAAAAAGAGAAGAAAGAAAAGAAGGTCAGAAGTGAACCCAGATTTAATGAGCTCACCAGAAAATGACCAAAGTGCTACAGATCGAGAAAATACTACAATAAACAGAGTGCCTGATCAGGGAAGAGTTCTAAATAAACAGAAAAGAATGCCTTTGAATAGTCTAGGAACTAGTGAAGAACTTCAGAAAATCGAGGAAGAGTTTTGCAGACAAGGAGCAGAGCCTAATAAGATTGACATTAGACAACAGGCAATCCAGCAAGCTATACATCAATCAAAAAATGAAAGTCATGAAAAGAAAAGACATTATGATTACGTATTAGTCTATAAACCTGGGGACCTTTCTACCACGCAGGAGAGACTAAGAGAAACATTTGAAAAGTCACTTGAGGAGGAAGGTTTTAGAATCGAAAAGAAGTACTCTACACTACATACATTTGTAATACTGCACTGTCCTTTTGAGAGGCTATGTATTGAAGCTGAGCATGTGATATTACAAATGCCGCTTGCAGGGGTGAGTAATAACCGTTTTTACACTGCTTCACTATCACATGCATGAAATTGTTCAATTTACTGTAGAGACAACTAAGACAACGTTTTGTTGGATGTCAGTCAGATGTTTCATGTTGTTGGTGGAAAGTATTTTGTTTTGAAGAGAGATGAGAGAAAATACCTAGAAATTTTTTGCTGAGACAAACAATGCATTGAGCACCTAGATTCCAAATCACATGGATCTGCCCTGGCTTCAAAACTGACATATTTTTTTAATCAAATTTTCAATAATCTCTTCTAGTATGTTGTTCCTGAGCGAAATGAACGCAGTTGGTTATCAAGGCTGGGAGACAAGTTCAAGACTGACGACGAAGGTTGTTTATGTGTTCAAGTCAATATATTATATGCGGAACTTTTTTCTATCGTTTTTGTACCTTGTTATATAATTGACAGATTGTTTTATAATAATATTTCTTTTTTCCTAGTTGATTTTGTTAGTGCTCCATTTTGTGTATCAAAGAAAGAAATTTATGAAGGTATCAATGATCCAGAGACCTTCTTCAGGCCTGCTTTGCGGTCATTACTGGTATGTACAAAGACATACAAACCAACCTGTCTTTTTTTCTAATTAACTTTGACAGCTGCTTTAACTATGAGGACAGTAAACGTGCAGTTGGTATTAATTCATGTTGATAATGACTAGTAGTTATAAAGTCTACTAAATGGAACTACATGTGTTGATTAATACTGAAAGTGAAGAAGAAGAAAACTTAAACACCTTGTAAAATAGTTTGTAACTGTACGTACTGACATCTTTGGACGTTAGTCCTTCAACAGAGCAAAAATAAAAAAATTAAATGTTGTTTTGATTAACAGGTAAATCATATATTGATAACAATTGACATACGAGACAAGGAGTCTAGGCAGCTGGGCCAGAATCCACAAGGTATGATAGTTTAATATCATAAAATCTTGAAGACAAAAATACGTCTTCATACTAGACATACATATTCCATTTGTGTCACTAAGGTTTTCAATTTAAATTTTAGGATTACCATATCTTTTGATGGAGAAAGCCTATATTGATGCCTTTATCCTGCATGGCAAGTCCAAATATGACAAGATGTTCCCACTTTTAGAAGACAAGGAAGTGGAAGAAACCTTCCTGTATGGTCAGGATGTCACTGACCCTCGCCGATCACTTCATAATACCTGGCTAAAATGGATCAAATTCCAACCCCTGTGGAAAATAAGGAATTACTTTGGAGAGAAAATAGCTTTGTATTTTGCTTGGCTAGGTAAAATGAGCAATTTTCTAAATTCGATCCCCTTTCCTCTCTATTTTGTAATCTTGATTAACCTTGGTGGTATACCTGTGGTCATTAAAAAAACAAATAGAATATAAGCAGCTAGGTAGAAATGTTAAGAAGGATATTCAATAGGCTGATCTTTATTTACATTTTTTCTCATTAGTATAAGAAAATTATAGTAAAATAGTAAAATGTTTTTGAAAACTCTATGAATTATAAAGAAAGGTATGGTTGTGTGGCAAGTCTTGCCACACGACCATACATTTCTTTGTAAATCATACCACTTTCAAAAAAAATTTACTCCCAAAATATTGAACATATTACTCTCAGATTTTCAGTAGTTACTAAATAAGACATTCTCTTTCGATTTCTGGAGTCAGTTTGTTTGTAGCTTGAAATTTGTTTACGCTAATGAGTAAAAAGCGTAAGTACTGATTGGCCTAATTTAGTCTCCAGCTTATGCAGGGGCTCATAAAAAATCTGAGTCCACCTAACAGGATTCAAACCTGTGACTTTCTGCATTAGTTCAGTTCAGAATGCAATATATTTAATACTGTATATTATAACTGACAGTTTTTCCTCTCCCATTCCCACAGGATCCATGACCTTTTCTCTTATAATTCCAATGCTGTTTGGCCTTGCTGTATTTCTTTGGGGTCTGATTGATGCGTAAGTAAATTTTACAAACACAAGGTTAAGTAATGATAAGCTTTTGATAAATAGCAAAAATGTTTTGCATTCACCATCAAAACTGGAGAAGCTTATATTGTATCATTAAAGGTGTCAGATGTCTCCAGCAAAAGTGTATTTTCTCTTTACCATCTACAGCTCTCTTTTTGTTTTCATTATCAATTAGTAATATTCTTTGCTCTCTACTCAAATTACATTTCCTCAGTTTCTTTCCCAATTATCCTTCTATTTTCATTCTTCATACTCTATTCTTTAGGCTGCCCTGACAGTAGTTAACTTTCCTTCTTATTTTATAACCCTTTTATTCTTCTTTTCCATTGTTATTTTCTATCCAGACTGAATTTTCCTTTCATTCTACCTATCTTCTATTCTTACTCTGCATTTTTTTACTTTTCTTTACATCCCTCTACTTGAATCCTCTTTACTCTTGATACTACTTCAGCACCGTCAAATGGTATCATATCATTTATCATATCCTGAGGTGAGTCTCAGCCAACTTCTACTCTATTTATTTCTCTGTTCAAGGAAATGGACTTTGATCATCTGTAACAGATCTTTCCTAATAAATCCATTCTCATTGATCTGTCACCTGATATCTTTACACTTTTAAGTCAAGATTTTTCAATTCTACCTTCTCATTCCTTCAAAGGACAAATCTCTACTGACTCTAAAGGGTATAAATCAGAATAACTCACTATGAACTCAACCTTCTCAATCTTCAATCCAGAATGTGAATACCCAAAAGGGTTACTACTAGTCACTTGGTGCTGTTGTGAAAAAATTGTTTTTAATTATAATTGTTATTATATAGTTAGGATAGTATGCGCGCGCTGATTGGTCATAAACTGTGCTTTATTAGTGAATGGAGCATAGTGCTGACTCCATCCACGTGTGTGAAGTGCTACTAGATCCTGTGATATTTTTCTTTTTGCATAAATAAATTCAATACAGAAATAAGATTAGTGACTATGATATGATAAAATGAATAAAACAGCGCCATAAGCGCTCAAGAAGTGAGAGAAGCACTAGCCTATGGCTCAGACTTCTCCTTACACTTTTTTCATGCTTACGCCACTTTCTGCGTGCTTTATCACTGAATGGAGCACGGAAAAAGCTGTTTTATTTGTTAAGCATTAATCTAAGGAAGTACCAGTATTGGTACTTTATACTTGCAGTTTCTCTGTAATTGCTGTAATGTGTCATTCCCATGAGAATGAAATCTTTGTTTGCCAGTAATGCTTGAAAAGTTATATAATTATACACACCAAATTGACAAGACGTTGTCAGGTTGAAAAAGGTTCAATCAGGGAAAACAGTTAATGGGGATAATAGAGCCTTTGCACCATCACGTGATGGCAGCCATGACAGCAGGCAGGAACAATTGAATCTGGTCTCATCTGATTTGCATGAGAAAGAATTCAGTCTCCCAGTGGGAAAAGACTATTGTTGTGCCTCCTGTCATTGCTGCCATCATGTGATGGTGCAAAGCCTCTATATTATGCATATTGCAGTTTGCAGCTCTCAAACATTGATTTATTAAACCAAAAAAAGCATTTTGTCACTCTTCATGTGCTTGTATGCAAACACTCCAATTTCCTAGGATATCGACTACCCAGAATACCCTTTGGTCTTAATTTTGATGCCAATTTATCCTTTTGAGCCTGAACATCAAAACAAGAATCTTATTCCAAGAAACATCATACCTTATCTTTCTTGGTAGTGTCGATGAACATCCTTTGAGGCAGACCAATGCGACCATTACAAATATCACTGGTAAATGGGTCAAGAATGCATTTGATAACTCTATTACACCTTACTTTGCATTGGTCATCTGTTTATGGGGGTAAGTTAAAAATATTCATGTACATTTTAAAAAGAGTTCTTCTTCAACTTCAAAAATGGGTGGAGGGAGGGAGGGGACGGAGGGAGGGAGGGGACGGAGGAAAGGATGGGATGGAGGGAGGGAGGCATAGATGGGATGCACAGATGGATGGATGGATGGAAAGACTGTTGTAAAGAATGTCAAATTTTAGCTTCATGTTTTGAATTCCATGTTTTTTTAGGAACAATTTTTCTAGAAAACTGGAAACGTACCAATGCCAGGCTTGCATACAAATGGGACGTAGATGAGTTTGAGGAACAGGTTAGTTATACCAAATATCAATCCTTGGATAACAGCTCCTTAAATTTTAAGCTCCTATTCATAGATAATTTTTCTTTTCTATAGGAACCTAACCGCCCTGAATATTATGGCACAGAGATTAGACCTGTAAGTATTCCTGCATAATAACAGACACACTAACTAGGACAAAATTAACCAATCACAATGTGATGTGAAAACTGTAGCCAATCAGGAGAGAGCAGGATCAATATCATATTGACATTAGCCAATCACAATCTTTTATTCCCATAGTTGTTGGTAACATATAAATAGTTTATTAGATTTAGGATTTGTTGCTTACTCCTGATTGGCTTAACTTTTTAATGCTTTGTTTTCATTCTACATCGGGATTGGTCAACTTTGTAAAGGTGGTTCACGTTAGTCAGTCCATGATTTGATTGATGGTGTTAAAGTATTGAGGAATAGCACGTATCAAAACATTTTTTATTGGTATTTCACCTTCTTTCTTCACAGGATCCCATCACTGGACAACATGAACTGTTCTAATCCTTTCAGGCTGAGAGTCACAAAGATGACGGGTTCCTTTGTCTTCTTTTATTTATGGTAATATTGCACACTGCTTGCTTTATGCCTACCCATTTTCTCATGTCACAAATATTAGAATTCCAAGTCAGGTCCAGGAATCGAACACAAGACCCCAGAGGTGATAGGCTGGCTAAGTTCAGTGAACCAGATCTACCTAGTGTAAAACATCAAAGTGTGTTTAAAGTAAAATGAGTGATTTCTTCCTTCCTTGATGCTGTGCAGGTTTGTCTGGTACTGGCAAGTCTCTTTGCTGTCATCGTTTACAGAATCATAGCAAGAGAAGATCTGTTCAAGTCTAGTGGTCTTTTGGTCCCAACTCTTGCAAGCATCACGTCAACGTTTCTCA